>NW_027176428.1:5439420-5539420 GCF_023349555.1 Cebidichthys violaceus | reverse complement strand
ATGACTTCATAAATTTAAGCTATAAAAAGTAATGGAGAAAGACAAATGAGATAATTAGGAATAAATCTTAGTGGAAAGCCATTTATCAAAACATGGAGAGGCCCTGAATATTCCCCACCATTAGGCTCTGCTGTAATTAACACGGGCTCTCAGTTATGAAGGAAACCTGGTAGCAGAGATATTAAGATCCAAAAGCCTCACTGTTATTAAATTGACCGATGAATCTGCGACGTATAATATGATGTGGATTATTAGGATCCTTTTTAATTAAAAAGAGCGTTAAGATTTTTTTTTTTTATATATTTAAATTTTTAACGCTTTAATGGTGGCTTGAACTCATCTCTCTGTGGTTATGGGGCAATGAGACGGAGAGAGAGAGTAAAAGAGAGAAAGAGAATGAAACAGAGGGAGAAAAAAAGCAAGTGAGTGAATAAGTGTGCGTCTGCATGTGTGTGTGTGTGTGTGTGTGTGTGTGTGTGTGTGTGTGGGAGGGGGGGTGGCAGCAGCAGCGCAGGGAAAAGCAATCTCTTACACTCGTACTTTCATACTATCCTTTGGTGGAGAGTATGTAAGTACATGAGAGAAAATGGTGTTCTAATTTAACAAACTCCTAACTAATGCACATATGGACTAATGCATATACAGACAAGACATTATTAATTCTTATTATCTTTAAAAGTGTAAAATGTAGTGTAATGCTTTGCTCTGATTAGTGAGAGTACGAATCACATTCAGCGTTTTTTTAATTAAAAACTATATTTCTATTTCTCTCGCTCTCTCACACGCACATATAGACACATAACTCTATCTTCTCCTTTGTGTTCTAAGAATATTCATCCACCACTTTCAGAAGGATGTCATAGAAAAAGTCGAGGATTCTCCTTTTGTCCCCCTTGACCTTCAAGCTGGTTCTGGTTCTTAAACAATGGGCCCCGTTTAAGATTCATCACATCTCCATTGATTTTTTATTTCCATCCATTCAAAATGTACTTATTCTTCCTGCGACTTTAAAAAAAAATGATAATATGAATGTATTGTATTTGCCAGGAGAGCCATGCATATTCAAAATCATTTTGTCCATCTCAACATTTAAGAAATTGTTAAGCCCACTAAAATTTTAGATGTTTTCATTTGAATGGAAATATTTTTAACAATGATTCATTATGTTGGATTGCTAAGGCCTTAAAGCATTACATTCAGATAAAATGACTGAATTTATTACATTTATGAAATCAACTGTAGATATAAAATGCACGTTCTTATATAATGCTCTGTCTTGGGCTGTTCACTCTGCGCTCTGGAGCAGATGGCCTCACTTGGAGAAGACGAAGAAGAAGAGGAGGAAGAAGAAGCAAGTAACGTGTGTTTCAACATATAGAATCTGGAAAATGCTTTTGAAGGGAAGGTACATTGCTGCCTTATGCAAATTATCTTCATATAAATGACATGCCAACCTCCAATCACTGACCAATTAATGACCTTTGGGGGCATCTTGTGACACATCAACGGCACTAATTTATACTTGACAGGTCCCCTGGTGCATGCCGGTAAAGTTTGTGTGTGTGTGTGTGTGTGTGTGTGTGTGTGTGTGTGTGTGTGTGTGTGTGTGTGAGGTGCCCTTATGCACCAGTTGAGCTCATTACCATAGAAACCCAGTGTGCAGATGTGTGAGGTTGTGTCACCAAATGAAGCATCCTCACCACAACATACTGATCATGTGTTTTTAATTCAATGTGTGTATTACCCCACTTGACTTTTTACATGTTTGATATGTGTTTGTCCATCTCAGTCCAGTTTTGGTCAAGCTATTCTCTGCTACTGTCTCTACGCTATCAACTCCATCAGCTTATGTTATGTCCCATCAATCATTGCAGTTAGTACATCTCTCAGTCTGTCTCCTCTATGCGTGTGTGTGTGTGTGTGTGTGTGTGTGTGTGTGTGTCTCATTCACTCCCTAACTGCCTTATCAGACTTCTGCACCAGCAGCTCTCATTAGAACATTAATTGAAAAAGTGTAATTAATCCTGAGAGGTGGTTAGACTGGACTCTGGCCAGAGAGAGGAAGCGAGAGAGACAGAAAGAGAGAAAGAGCGAGAGGGGGGGGGGAGGGGAGACGGGGTGGACAGAGAGCTGGGTGTTTAGTATGACCCAACACTGCCCCCTGTTGTTGCTTCACAGTGTTCTACATCAACCTTGCAGCCTGGACGATGCTGCTGCTGCTGCTTCCCCATTTCATGTAGATCTGAAATGTCAGATTGAAATATTTTTGTATTTTTAAAGTAATTAAATCGTACTGAAGAAAATATTTAACTGCAAGGATTACAAAACAAAAACAAAAATCTGTTTTAAGTTGTTTTGTCTTTTTTTAAATGAGAGAACCCACAACCACACACCATTTAGCCATAAGAAGGATGTGTACATTCAGTTGTTAAGTCTATATTTATATATAGCATTAAAGACATATATATATATATATATATATATATATATATATATATATATATATATATATATATATATGTCTTTAATGCTGTGTGTATCTTTTTGTTTTGTGTTTATTCTATGCGTATAGCCGAAGCCACATCAAAGAAGAATGTCCATTGCCTTGAGATGGACAATTATGTTTTGTTTTTCCAGATTTGTGATGATGGGAGTGAGAAAAATCAAATCGACATAGCCAGAGCTCATTTACATTGTGTAATGGGCTATGATCTTTAAATGATAGGGTTAATTGAAATTAATCTACCATTTAACAAAGGTAAACAAAAATAATCAATCAATTGCTGAAAATAATAATCCCATTTTGGGCAAACAGACCATTACAAATTCTATATATTAAATACATTTTTCAAACAGACACATAGGTGCTCACTAAGATTTTATAGTAAAATTAGGAAACAGAAACAGAAATAAATGAAGAGAAGTGTCTTGTTCTACTTCCTCTGTGCGCCCCGTTGAGAGGAGAAAGGTGGCGAACCGAATGAGAAGGAGGAGGAGTAGAAGGCCTGCTCTATTATTCTAATCCTTGGTTGTGTCTGGTTGACCTTTGGAAGGATGATTGTTTCTCATTTAGGAGTGTGAGGTGTGATCTTCCCACCCGTTTGATCCCACTCACCTGACCTTTGTAAATTGGCTGTTAAGCATATCGCAACTCGACCCTCATGCCTTACACATGGCTTGTCAATACACACAAGCCCACCAGCCACACCCTAATACGTATTTAGGCCTTTACACACACACACATACAGTACAGACATACATGTTTTTTGATAGGTGCCAATGAATCCTGTTTTTTCTATCACACATTTAATTATCATTAAAGAAAATCATTAATATGCCCGTTTTTTCTCTTGGCGTGAAAAAAGGAAGACAAATATCATATGATTTTGTACATATTTTTCACATCACGCATACTGTGTGCACATATTTCTGGTTACAGAATAATTTATATGCATATGCATGCCATCAAAAGAAGAAAAAAAACATAATAAAATTGTCCATTGTGCCAATCACCTTTTCTTGGCTTGGTTAATGAGTGGCAGCGCTGAATGGCGGTGAGGTGATTTTTCCATCAGACTGATGAGAGGAGAATTAAAGCCCACAGCTTGGGGTCTGCAGACTCTGCAGCACCATTACTGAAGGAAGAAGGTCTGAATTCATTTGGCCTGGCCACGATTCTAATTAACAACTCAATCCTGCACAGCCACAGTGAGAGAGAGAGAGAAAGAGAGAGAGAGCAAGAGAGAGAGAGAGCGAGAGAGAGAGAGAGAGAGAGAGAGAGACAGACAGACAGATAGACAGACAGGGGAGGGAGGGAGACTGGGGCTTGTGTATTGTGTGGAGAAATGTGTGGAGAAATGTCCAAAAGGCTGGTTCATCTTTAATCACACTGTAGCTACACTAAAATGTTGCAACCTCTAGCCTTCTCGGATACCCCAAATCTGTTTGTCCCAGATTTTTTATATTATCCAAACATCTTCTACTTTTACAGAGCTCAGTGTCCCTCCCTTCAATTGTCTGCCTCTACCCAAACTTATCCTGCACTGTGTTGTCCGCTGCACATGTGCGCCATGTGTCCTGTGGTTCTCTTAAGCTGTAGGTTTATGGGGGACATTTCCCTGGATTAAAAGGATGATTTCATTAGCCTCCACGGGTGTCAGGTTTCAATCTAGGGATTAAGTCCTGCAGATTAGAGGCCAAGGCTATTCTCCAGCATCTCATTAATATCTAATAGCACGAGAAATGTAATTTGGAAAGCCTGTCTTTCTGATTACTAAGCAAATGACTGCTTTGCTCTTTAAGACCATAAATTGGGCTTTGAACACTGTCTCTGTCCAGGGTTTAGCCTTCATCCCCAGGCAGGGTCACACAGACAGTCTCCCTCACAGCCAGCCACATGAAGCACAACTCGGGAAGGTCAAACTATGCGCAGCAACTTTTATCTCGCTGCAAGCAATGTTGATCAATATTCACTAAATTTCCAACTAAATTCTGTAATCACAAAGAATTACTGAAGCCGTGCTAGGTCACAGCACATCTCAGTCTCTCCTGGTCTCGAGGGTGAGCTTGTTCTGAGATGTTCAGCAGCACTGAGGATGCCTTCTTCTTCTTCCCTCGCAGAACATTAGAGCCCTGTCCCGTCAGCCTGTGCTGGCCTGGGCCGGTCCCCACAGAGGCCTGCTCTGAGTGCTGTGTGCCTCCTGTCAGTCAGAATGCCCCTCAGCAGCCTCCCTCACTGATGAAGTATGGACAATGGAGAACAAGGTGGGCGCAAGGGGAGCCAGCCGACTTAATGAGCCAATTTCTCAGATAATAAGATTGGTGGGTATGCTAATATTTCTACCTTAAGGAGATAATTATGATGTAGAAGATAGAATATTTTATCTTAAAGCGACAGTGCACTGGTCCCAAACCTATCTGGGATTTTTTTTTCTTAAAGAGGGTATAGGGAGGAGTGGAGGAGGGGAGGAGAGGGGGGGTTGCTACATTTTCTGTGTTTTAGCTGTGGGACAGTAGAAAAACAATGCCAACAGAGCCTTGATGCTTTTAGTGTGTCGTGTGTTTTTGGGCTGAGCCTTTGATCATGCTGAGCATTTGACACAAGGAGGAGAGGCAGGGGACTTTCAGCCTTCATAAATATTTATCTCGTTACTGCGGGCTAAAAATCACAGAAGAAAGGATAAGGAGATATCAATTGATCTTTATTGTTAATTGACCCAAAAGTATACTCTCAAAAATGAAACAACAAAAACATTGTTCGTTGGCTTATTCCTTTGCTGTCCCCTCCCTCCTGTGTCTTAGTTTCTGATACAAACTTACTCAACTTTTTTTTCTTTGTCCTCGGGCACTTGTAACAACTCGCTGGTAATTTTGTTTTTGTGTTTAACTTTCTTATCGACAGAAATCCCCCCCCTCCCTCAATTCCCCAAATGGAACATGCTCTGCCACCTTGATGAGTATAACTAGAGGTTAAATGATAAAATGTGTTATTGAAATGTAGGCCTGCTGATTATGACTGTAGTTCGTGGCCCATTCCAAATAGCCGGGGGCAGACAAGAGGGAGCGATAGAGACCTTGTGGGTTAACAGTTTATTAAAAGGGGGAGGGAGAGAGAGGGACTGAGTGCTGCTATTCTCCGTCTCTTTCCCTCACCCTGCTCTTTCACTCATTCCCTCTCTCTACCCTGTGTTTTACCATTTTAATTAGGCCATAACAAGCTCAATCATGTAATTAAGAGCTCAGCTGGACCAGAAAACAAGTCAGCTATTAGCCCCGACCAGCCCAGATTACCCAAAGCAGCTGCTAAACTCAAGTAGATATAACACACAGATGCCCACATATTGAAGTGTCACATATTGGAGAAATCACTCCTGTTCTACTTATTCTGAAAACTTCAACTGTTTGAAAAATGTAAGTAAGACTCCACTGGTACTGTGGCAGCCTGTACAAATATTTTGACAAAAAAGTTTTTTTAATATCAGTCAAGGTTTTAACCAGCCCTAGGTTAAACTTACACTCACATACACTTGACTGCATGCATGTACACACACACACACACACACACACATCTGTTTTTGTACTGAGAGGAATCTCTACAGTGACAGGTATCCCCCAGGTGTTTTGTTTCACAGAAACACTTTATTTTCTTTGTTCCTAAAAAAGTGCAAAGTGAGAGTGACAGCACGATGGCCCTTTTTTTTTTTACAGAACACACACATACACACACACACACACACACACACACACACACACACACACACACACACACACACACACACACACACACATACACACAGACTCACGCATACAAATCTCTTTATCAGACTGATGGATGTGAGCAGCTCCCTCACCTGCTCTCAGTGAGCACTGCTGCCTTTTGTGCCTCCCTCCAGTGGCAGAGTTACCTAATAGAATTCATGTATATGTAAAGATTCTTGCACCCTATTATGTACAATAAACTGCTTGCTTTATCCGTGGTAGCACCTGGTGAGTGGCACAATCTGCCAAACACACCCTTTCCAAATCAAATTTATTTAGTTAGACCTCTATTCAAACCCACTCATGTAAGCTATCATGTTACACTCTGATCTGAATAACTACAGGCGGGAATCTAATTCATTTCACATTCACAGCACTGCCGCATCCAGCCCTCTAACAGGCCTGTATCAGTAAATTGTCAATTGTAGATGCGCTTCCACGCAACATTACAATGCAAACAAGGTTCGTTTTCAAACACCTGATTTGAATAAGCTCAACAAGGAAACATATCAGGCGGCGCTGCTTCAATGGTCTTTGTATTGCTTCTAGGAAAGGTGAGGGAGGGGAGGAACGGAGGGAGCAGACGGAGGAGGTGCAGGGACACTTTTGCAGGCAGGGTGATGCCGGGCCGATAGCACCGGAGGAATGGCAGTTAATTTGAATATGGCACCTCAAGCCACAATGATCATTATCATCACCAATTCAAGGAAATAAATGAGAAGAGGGGCTCCAAAAATAGCGTTCAGAGCCTTTTGTGCATAGCAGGTAGGCCCAGTGGGGGGGAAGGGAGAGTGTTCGCTACCTCATTATCCAGGGCTGGGCAGAGGGAACAGAGGGATCGAGAGAGAAATTGCATTAATGTGACCACAGACACTCTTTTCATAAGCACCCAAACACACACACACACACACACACACACACACACACACACACACACACACACACACACACACACACACTAGTATATCTCTCATCTCTCTATCTCTCTCTCTCTGTCCCTTTCTTTCTCAGTGTCTCTCACTCTCACTATATGCCCTGTTTAATTTGACTGCCAGCGGGAGGTAATTTAGCCATGCTGCTGTCACCGGCAATGAGGCCAGAGATAGGGGTGTGAACGGTGAGAACAGATTGAAACTAGTGATGCTTGAGACCTTTCCTTTCACTCTCCTCACACCCCCCTTCCATTCCCATCATCTTGTCACCTCTTTCTCTCTATATTTCTTCATAAACGCTAATAGCGCTCTTTCCATCTCCTTTTCTTCTTTGGAAAGCACATATCCTGCATCCCACGCTTGTTCTGTATCCCTGAATGCTCTCTTTCTGTGACCCCACCCCCACCCCCGACCCACACCTCTCCTTTCAGCACACCGTCCACTCTCTTTTCCAGCCCTCTCTCTGTCCATCGCTTGTCTCTGTCTGAGGGTATAGGAGATGGTGTTGGTGAGTCATCCTGGCAGTCGTTTGATTCATGCCGCTCCAGGCTCTCATCTCTCCGGAGAAATTACCAGTCATTTTAATCGGACCCACGTCCCTAATTCATTACACAACCCCATCGTGACACATGCACACACACACACACACACACACACACACACACACACACACACTGAAAAACCTCTCAGTCAGATAGCTACCTTCACATAGTCACCTCCGTCTTTGGTGTCAAACGGCACTTAACATCCCTGTCAGTCACACATATTCAGAGGAGAGCTGAAGGAGAGAACGAGAGAGGGGAAATGGGGCGGGGGGGTATTTAGCCTGCAACCCATTCCTCATCGCTTTTCCACACCGTCTATTAGTTCTCCACTTAGTCCTCTCCCCTATACCATCTGTTCTTATCTGTCTGCCTTCCTAAATGGGTTACCTACTTCTCTTCTCAAATCCCATCATCCAATTCCCTTTTTTCTTTACTTTCAACGTTCAATATTAAATAGATGCACTTCTGTTGGCACCGGAAAGATACAAGTGAGAGGTTTGGTGTTCAAAAATCAATAGTGTAATAATTTGTGGACTGGAGGTTGTGATTTTTGCTCTACATTCTTGATACTTCTACTACTATTACTTTTTACATGATGGACATTTGGACTTTTAAACAAAAGGTGTAACTTATGACATTGATGGCTGAATTTTATTTAACAGTCCCAGTTTCAGTGACTTTGTGCATCCTGATTCACTTATTTTCTTGTCTCATAAAAGTAACAAGTAACAAAAATCATCTTACGTCAAATGTCTGCAGTGGAAAAGGGTTATATCTTTTTTAATATCTCTTTATCCAGTGAGTTATACAAGGCGGTATAGATTTTTTAAGCCTCAAGACATTTTCTGTTTTGACTCTCTCAAAGTTCTCTACGGAGTCCTCACACTCTGGTAAGCTATATAAAAGAAACATATTATGGACATACAAAAAAGGTTTTGCTAGAAGCTAGTATTGAATACAATATTTGAATGGCAACACACGATTATTTTCTTTATCGATTAACCTGTTGATTATTTTTTGCAAATGATCATTAAGACAAAGTAGTGAAATGTGCAAAAAAAAATGCTCACCAAAAAGGCAAAAAATAGCCCATCATGATTTCCAAGACCCTAAAGCAGGAAATATAATAATAGAAAATATTTAGCACATGTGCTTGATAAAGGATTCATGCCATTGAACGATTATTAGTTGGTCGCCATGTAACCCACTTGGGGTTCACAAAGTACTCAAACATATTAAGGACCAGTATCTAATCCAGAGGAGGTGTTGAAAGAGAGAATAACCGACGCAATAAGCAACTGGAGCCACAGGGAACTTAAAGTATATTTAAACTTCTGCAAAAAAACTAAAATATAAAAGTTTCCTCTCTAAAAAGGCATTTTAGTGTTAATACATTGGATGAAGCACTTAATGCATTTGATGCAACAATAATTCTTTTTCACAATTTGAACACATAACATAAGTCTCATGTAACACATTTCACTTGCAACGGAATGTCTCTGTGGTCAGTTCATCTAGTTTCAGTCAGATATGGGTAGAGAGGAGACAAGTCAGTTTCAGTTCGAAAGTGTTTGTCAAAAAGTGAAATAGTAGGATGTGAGCTTTAACAGTCCTACCACACTGGTGTAGTGATGGGAATGAAGACAAGGGTGGTCTCCTCCCCTCCTCGGACAAAAAGTGATTTCGGTCCATCTCCTTAGGGTAAAGGGGGGATCGGGTTGAAGGTTGGCTCGCTATCTCCTTCACCATGGAGAATCGGGTATTTCCAGGGAATCTCAAAACCGAGCCTGAAAAAAAACAAGGCGATCACTATATTGAGACATAACATTCCAACCATCTATGGCCCAGTGTTTTCCACACATAGGCTTTACTTGGCAGGTCGCCAAAGTATATTTAACAGCTGCCAAAGTATATTTTTTATTTAAATTTGTTTATCCATTTAAGAGAACAACGCCAATCATGATTGATTAACTAGTGGACTAATAGTGGCAGAAGGCCACCAGGGAGCAGATGGAGAACTCTGATATACTGTTGTTAGTGTTGTTAATAGTGTTCTTGTTTGATAAAATGAATAAAATATGAATAGGGTCCAGCCCAAAAACAAACAGGCAGGTAAACACAACGGGCAAAATAGTGGTCTGCAAATGGTAAATCCCCCAATTTTTTTTTAGTAATTTAGGGGTGGGAAAAAAATTGATACAGCATAGTATCGAGGTATTTTGCGTGGCAATAGGCTTGTTCGACATGAATTCCGCCTCGCCTGTAAAGTAAACCAGAACAGGTGGAAGCAGCAGGGGGTCGTTGACAAAAACTGCAGTCAAGTCGGATAGTTTTCAGCCGCCTTCAAAGAATAAACAGGAAGTCACAGAAACAGTGACTTCCTGTTAGATCCAATCTGTAGGCTACTTGTAGTTTGTTGACTTCGTTCAGATTTATTCTTGTGTGTTGATAAATATATATTTATGCGGAAATGTGTGTGTATCAGCATTATATGCTATCTTTTGTTCTTTTTATGTCTGCCTGTGAAACCCTTTGCTGCTCGCTTTGATATGTGTTGTATAAATATGCTTCATTATTAACAATCTCACAAGATATGTTTTTAAATTAAACCTTCGTCACACAACATGAGACTAATAGCCAACAATTGAGCATTAAATATTACAATTACACCAAAAATTTGGATTTTCAAGAAAACGTGGTGTTACCCTGGGGTCATGCAGTCGGTGGAGAGCAACTGCTGCGCCTGGCTATAAAATCTGTGGCAGCCTTGCTCTCGTGAGGTTATGGACAGGATGAAGTCAGGATGAAGTCGGACACAAATCTAACCGGCATGCATTGCGGGTGATTGCCGGTGATCGACTATCCTTTGAAAAATACATGTTGTTTGTATATTTTCAGGAACATTTGAATTGAATTCTGCAATTTCAGCCAAATTTTCTTTTAATTTTGACAGAATTTCCTGTTGAGGGGATTTTAATTCCAAAATATGTTGTTTGTTCACTATCTTGACGTTTCTCTAGATTTAGGGCTTTTTCTGGAATAGAACCACTTAGCATTTAGCAACGCACAGCATTTCTTTTCAATTTTAATTTAAAAAAATGTCATACTAATATATGATATAATATCAATTCCGGTATAGATCAGATAAATACATCACCCTGAGAGAAACAACATTCTCAGTATGATAAGCCAGAAAGGCCTACAAAGGACAGAAAGATCTGCAAGAGGAGACAGTATGATCACACTGCGGCTTCACTGACAACATAAACCAATTAAAACACACACAGACACATACACACACACAACCTCCTAGCGATGAACAGCAGGGATAAATCCAGGGTGAAAATACTCAACTCTGTGCTTGATGCAATTCCCTAATTACAGGGTCTTGGTGAATAAAAAGTAAACTTTAGTGGCCACTTGCAGGTCATCATAATCACTCCCACACATGTACACATCAGTTTGTGTATGTTATATAATGCTTGTTTACTGGGGGCCAGAGGTAAGCAGCTGTGACAGCATAGAGGCCAGACAGGCAGTTTGCTGATGGGAAGTGAGTGAAGGGGAAGGTTAGAGGAGAGGGGGCCACCGTGTTGGAGCCAGCTGGGACAACAGGAGAGGCTTCTTCTGGCTCTAATTGGCTCTTTACATGAAGGAGAGGTTCATGGTGTGTCAGTCGTCCTTCCCCATCACCTCCTCTCCACTTCTCTCCCTTCTTTTTCCTCTTCCTCTCTTTGTCAGGATGAAGCTGTGATGGGTCACTGATCAGGATTAATGGCTATGTCTTTTTGATTCTTCTCTCATCCTTTTATAACATTTCCTATACCTCTCATTCTTACTGTGGAAGAAAAGTAAAAATTCTGTGTGGTTAATTGCAGAATTTACTATTTTAATCATTACATGTGAGTACATAGATGCTTATCTTGGGGGAAAAAATGAAACAAACACCTCTTTTAAGTTCCCTTCTATCCAAAAAAAAACCTCCTGCACTCCTCCTGCAAGTCAACTTCTCTGCACCCCCCCCTCCCATCAACCACCCTTTTTAAAGATTCCTGAAAGCAAGCCAAGGTGTACAGTTGACAGCAGGCTCTAGTGATTAAGTCTTTTCATTGGCTAATTAGCCCCTACAGCAGTCACACACAGGCGAGGCAAACAAGGACCGACTCACCAAACGATCAAAGACACAGCCTGTCAGGAGGCTCAAACACTCTCTGTACCTGTGGGACAGTCGCACAAAGACACACACACACACACACACACACACACGCTCATACCTGTGGGACGGTCTCTCTCTCTCTGTCTCACAAACACACACATAGACACACACTCATCATGTATCGTACCTGTGGGAGATTCCCCTGTGTCTCACTGAGTTGAAGTGATGCACACACACACAGAGTCTTAGACACTGAAATACACGCATGTGGTTGCACATACATACACACACACACACACACACACACACACACACACACATATATATATATATAGTCCTGATTATGCCATGGTCACAAAGAAAATGAAAAGAAAGAAAGACCCCTGAATTCATATAATTTCCATTCTGCAATCAAAATCTTTCACAAAGCATAACTCTGTTTCCCTGGCACCACCTGAGGGTTTGCTATTCCCTGGAACAATCATTACCATCCCATAAAGTTGCAATGGAAATGTTCACTACTACAGTAAATAAGACAAACCTTAGCTATACAACTTGGCAACGTAAGGTGTATACATTTATACGTTTATACGTACGTGTATACGGACAGCGGTGATCTTGCTGTTATGGTTTGTGCTGAATGACTGCTGGACAGGTGAGCGACAAGCTCGCCAGGTTCGCCGAGCTCATTGCCGGGTGTATGTTTCCTCTTGCTGTGCTGTTGGCTCTCTCTCCTCTTACTGTGCTGTTGGCTCTCTGCTCTCGGAGGGACACAGCAACGGTGGTGAGTACATCGTTAGTTGGTAGGTTATTGATGTAACCTGGCCACACTTTCCAGTGCGATAGCTTCGCCTAATTGGTGTATAAGACAGCGGCACTGTGCTTTCGCAGTGGCTGTCTTGCATTGTTTTGTGATTTTGTGTTGATTTCAAACGTAGTTTCTTAAAAGTAATAGGTTAGTTTTGGCTGTGTACTGTTTTTGTGTTACTCATCTAGTCAGTTTTTATTTTTTGTGACTGACCCACTTCATGACGTGTTGAACTCACATGTCTGTAACTCCTATTTGGCCCCCCTCCCGACTGAAGATGGCCGTGATCAGTGCCCAGCCTTTAGCTCTCAAGTTTGGCAATCTTTCATCAGAGTTTGCTCAGATTACAGAGCTCCTGCTCTATCTTCAGCCTCATAATAGGGGGCCAGCTCCCCTTTGTGACTCCACCACAAGGGACTCGCCTTGTCAAGACAATGATGTACTATCAACTGCAGTTTGTTTACAGATGAGGGTCAACTATTCAGATGGCCTTAGCACGCCTGGGGCTGGATGAAGCTCCTGTGGCAACGGCTCCTTTGAATGCTTTTTTCAGGCCCCCCTTCTAAGCCCTATATTGAAGAGCTCCAGAAGTGCTGGTTAGACCATGAAATGTTCTCCCATCACACTAGTGATTGCAGGAACTTGGCTGATATGCATGCAGGACCCAAGAAACTATGGCTTAGATCGTATGGCTCCAGTCAGAATGCCTCTTCGATAGTGTCACCAGATGCCCTCAGTGCCGGCTGACTGATGATCTCTTTGCTAGGAGTTATAAGAGAGCAGCACGCATGGGGCGTATCAGTAATTTATTTTCTCACCTTATCCTGGCTCTGTCCCAGAGCCTTCAGGAATCTGGTGTGGACTCCTCTGCCCAAACCCTCAGTGATGCATCCCTTCAGACGTTTGTTTTCATGTCTAGGGAGTTGGAAGGTTTATGTCAACTGTTACATTGTCAGGCTGCCAGGTCTGGCTAGTGCAGTCCCCTCTGTCGGAGGGGTGTCGTCGCACCCTCTGTTCACTTCCAGTGGTTCCAAGTCAGATGTTTGGGCCAGCTGCACAGCAGACACTAGAGCGCAGTGTGCTGGCCTGCAACGGGTCCCGGTTCCAGTTACTAGGCAGAAGGATCTTTTGCCACCTAATTCCAGCCACTTTTATCCACCTGCTCGCCCAGGTGGACAACCTAGATCCCCTCGCTAGCCTAGGCACAATGAGTAGCACAGCCGGGCTCCTTCCCGGCCGGCTTTTTGGGTGCCAAGAGCACTAGCCCCCCGTGGTCGCTCTCCCAAAAGATTTAAGAGGCGGGGGGATCAGACCTGAGGTGCAAGGGGTCGGTGTCAGACGCTTCTCTCAGCAGCACCTTAGCTACTGAAAGAGGGAGACCACAGACCCTTGGGTGGTGTCCACATTCTCCAAGAGATACACATTACAATTCCGATGCCAGCCAACCACTTTCTGTGGGGTCAGAATGACTGGGGTCAGAGATCCAAAAAAGTCCCCTGCCCTCAGGCAGGAAATTGTTGCCCTCCAAGACAAAAATGCAATCGAGCATGTGAAGTGGCATACACTGCTCACCGATCCTATTCAGTGTATTTTTTTTATTCTAAAGAAGAATGGCTGGTTATTTCCAATCCTAGACCTGAGAAGGTTGAACAAGTATTTAAAGCTTCTGTCATTTTGAATGTTGCAAATGGCAGATGTTGGCTCAGTGGCACAGGGGGCCTGGTTTGCGTCAATAGACCTCAAGGATGCCTATTGCACTTCACCACAGGCAGTTCCTGAGGTTTGCTTTCTGAGGACAGCCTTACCAATTCAGAGAGATGCCATGCAGTCGCTCACTGGCCTCTTATTTACAAAGTGCGTGGCAGCCACCCTTTCTTCCTAGCAAGCCAAATGTTTGACAATCTTACCATGCCTGGTCGATTGGCTAATCATTTCTCCAACTGCGCAGCAGGCAGTCAGGGATACGGCTATGCTTCTTGGTCATGTAAGCCAACTGGGCCTTACGGTGAACTCCTCAAGGAGCAATCTTACACCCAGTCAGAGGGTAGGTTACATTACATTACATTACAGTCATTTAGCAGATGCTTTTATCCAAAGCGACTTACAATTCAGATTCTATCACATTTTCTACACTGTAGGAACAGCTACAGGAGCAATTTTGGGGTTAAGTGTCTTGCTCAAGGACACATCGACATGCGACTAGCAGAGCCGGAGCTGGATCCTCTGATTGAAGGGCGATCCTGCTCTCCACTTAGCCACAGTCGCCCCAGCAGGTTACCTGGGCATGACACTCAACCAATAGTCAATGAGAGCCTTCCTTTCCCAGAAGACAGTGGAGGCTATTCAGCAACTTGTAGGTTGCTTCCAGAGGGGCAAGGTTTTGAAATACAGCCTCTTTCTCAACCTGTTGGGCATGCTGACAGCAGCGTCCATGGTCGTCCCTCTGGGTCTTCTTTCTTTACTTCCCCTTAAAATCTGGGTCAACTAGCTCCACTTGGAATCCAAGTTGCACCGGGGCAGAAACGTCAGTGTGTCCAGCTTTTGTTGCCAGACATTGAAGCCTTGGAGGAAAACACTATATCTTACCAGGAGGGGTCCTTTAGGAGTAATCCCTTTCTTCCGAGAGGTGGTAGAGACAGACGCCTCTCTATTGGGCGAAGGTGCAGTCTGGCAGCGCAGGACCATCAAGGGCCGATGGAGCATGAAGCAAAGGTTAGAACACATAAACGTGTTCGAACTCAGAGCAATATATTTGGCTCTGCAACATTTTCTCCCAGCACTGAAGGGCCAGCATGTTCTCATCTGGACAGACAGCACCTCGGCAGTGTATCATATCAATCATCAAGAACAGCACCAGGTCCAGTCAGGGTCTGCGAGTGTCACAACAGCTCCTTACGGGGGTCTTTCCCCACTTCCTGAGCCTCAAGGCCATTCATCTCCCAGGGGAGCAAAACATTGCTGCAGATATGCTGTCTCGCCATAGGTTGCCCAATGGCATCCAAATCAGGATCGTCTTCAGCTATGTGTTTGGCCATTGGAAGCCAGGACTAACTCCTGGCATCTTGTGACCATTCAGTGATCCATACTGTGATAAGTTCCATGGCTCCCTCCACTACGTCCCACTACGCTAATTGGTGGAAGCTTTTTTCCCAGTGGTGAATGAAACATGGTGAGATACCAAAGAGCTGCTCGGTGGCCATCATTCTGCTTTTCCTGCAGTCATTGTTGGATTGCGGTAGATGTGCATTGACCTTGAAAGTATGTGCTGCTGTGATTTCAGCAGGGCATATAGGAGTGACAACCAGACAGTGGGGTCTGGTTAGTCAGAGGGTGCACAAAGGCTTAGACCAGGCACTAGGCCCAGTTTAATACAAAACACAATTGTATACAATATATATATATAGTAGGGTGTCCCTGCTCCATCTCTCTATCAGTTTGGGGGTCCTTGGCCTGAAAAACATTGAAGACCCCTGGCTTAGACCATCAAGATCACTGTAGTGCCACCATGGGACTAATTGGTATTGAAGTCTTTGTGTCTGCCCCCATTTGAACCATTTGGTCAGACAGAATCAAGATGGTTGTCTGCGAAGACAGCATTTTTGCTGGCTGTCACATCAGCAAAGAGAGTGGGTGAACTCCACGCCCTATCAGTGAGCCAGATGTGCATGCGTAGGTACCTGGATGGTTCAGGGGTTACGCTCCTACCGAATTCATCCTTCCTGTCAATGAGAGTGCCTCCCTCACATGTAAACCAAGCCATCAACTTGGCTACATTCAGTCCACCAGCTTCATCTGAAGCTCTGTGAGCTCCTCAGATGGTGCCGGAACGGGCACTCAAGATGTACTGTATGTGGAGGCCACTGCCAATTTACGTAAGACCGACAACTTTTTTGTTTGCTATGGGGGTTGTAAGCGGGGTGAACCCCTTTCAAAACAGAGGTTTTCTAATTTGATTGTGGATGTGATTCTCCATGCTTATATGTCACAGGGTCTACCTGCCCCTAGCAATGTGACGTGTCACTCTACTCAGAGTGTGTCCACATCCTGGGAAGCCTTGAATGAGGTCTCTCTGCAAGAGATCTGTGCGGCTGCAACCTGGGAGTCTGCATGTACCTTCGCTCGCTATTACCATGTTGATGTGGGTGCTCCTCATGTCATGTCAGCAGCAGTCCTAAATATTCCTTGTGACCTTGCTGGTATAAGTCATCCAGTGCTAAAGCACCGCCATCTGGTGGTCAGAAGGAATTAAATAGAACGAGAGTTAAGAATGTAACTACGTCATCAGTAAATACCTCATTTTAAATTTTTCTGAAGCTATCACATTCATTTAGATCAGAGGTCTTCAACAGGGGGTCCGCGACCCCTAGGGGGTCCATGGAGGTACTGCAGGGGGTCTGCAAATTTTTTTATTTTTTTTACAAATTTAAATATCTTTAAATACACATTAACATGAATCTAACGAATGGATAAATGGAGGCAGAAGATGTTATCTTTCAGTCAGAAATGCACACATTCAGCGACACAAAGGAGCTCTCTCAAGCTGGGCACTGGTTCACTCACAGCGCAAGACTAGCCTGGACCTGTCCCTCCAAGCCTCCTGCACATAAAGAGGAGGACCTGCCCCTATCACTGCTGTGCCAATCACGAGGCCGCATGTTACATGCTGGCTCTGTCAGGTTCCCTGTGATTGACCAAGAGCCTATTTAGTCTCCAGCTGACTAAGATCACAGACACAAGGACTCACGCTGCAATATTATTTGAAAAGAAGATACCTTTGTAAAAAAAAAAAAATTTTTTAATTAAAAAACAACATTTACTTCACCCACAAATCCTTGTGCAATCATTTTTGCAAGATATTCCTGGCTAAAACACTGCAGCTCCTATCCACAACAGCCAACGACTGAGTCCAGTATATTATTATGCCGAGACATTGTTATGAGCGAAAATGGATTGTTTTGTAACTCCACCAAAAAACATGAATCTCCATTATTTTAATAGTTCAGTATTGTATGCAAGATAACAGGTATGTTTATACATGGCAGTGGCAGTAATAGGCCATCACTCGTTTTTTGTTTCCACATTGATGTTTAAAATAAAAACGTCAATTTGAGTAGCTTGATTATCATGCAATTGACAGACAATGTTGATATTGGCATTGGTATCAGTTGACAAGGTATGTTTCTAAATGGCAGTGTAACGGCCACCCTACTCACTGTACCTTGCACATGTTTAAAATAAAAACATGAATATATGAACCTGTGTATTATTTGAATAGCTTAGTATTGAATGCACAATAACAAGGTATGTTTATACATGGCACTAGGCCCAGTTTAATACAAAACACAATTGTATACAATATATATAGTAGGGGGTCCCTGCTCCATCTCTCTATCAGTTTGGGGGTCCTTGGCCTGAAAAAAGTTGAAGACCCCTGATTTAGAACATTGAGTTCAGTTTCCCTGGAACTACTTAGTAGTGGCCATTATCACAGCTAATCAGAATCAAGTATTCACCCAGACTATGGTATAGATATATTGATAGTATTGGGTGTGTTTTGGTTAAAAAGAGCTCTATCTATTTCAATTGAGGCGTCCCAGACGAGGGCAAATATCAACTAACAACTCTTCTGAAACTGTTGCATGATTACGAATAGCATTGCACTTGCTGTGAGAACATGTTTTAAGCCAGAAAAAAAAGATTTTTTTTAAATGTTCAAAACTTTTTTTTAAAAACACTTTGTATGCCCACACCATCGTCTGCCCACGTTATTCTACTTTTAGTGAGATATTTGAAAGTAAAGAATAAAGGTCTAATGACATACAGACATATGCTATTAATAATTTATCTGTGAAGTGAACATTTTGTGTTCCCCAATGACAATCAGTATTTTCCCTCTCAATGTTGAAACAGGAACTGTATAATTTTTTTATTTTTTACAATGATTCACACAATTTTAGTTTTGTAAGATATAAAAAAAAATGTAATGTGGATTATTGGCAAAGACTGAGTTGGCTGTTTACATACAAAACAAAATAGCCACTCTTGTATTGATTTTTTCATGTAACTTAAGGCAGAACAGCAAACAATCCTATTTCCCAAAAATGTTGAACTATTTTTTTGCGTTAGCCTGTTGGAAAACACTATGCCCTTTATCGGTGTAAACTAATGGTTTGAAGCATTTCTTTTCTGTCCATTCGGTGTACAACTTGTTTTGAAGTTTTACACACTAACACGTTTTTTCAAAGTATACTAAAAAACATATAGCATTACAACTTATTCTTTTGGTTTTGTGTTTCTGGAAAATGTAATAATGTCTATATTTTTGATGTCTGACATACAGTGGTTTCTTGCAGCCCCATGTGGGATGGCACACAAATAAAAGATAAGTTTGTGATGTTTCACAGATGGCATCATTTTGCCTCTCCTCAAAAAGGACTCACTGAGAGAGAAAACTAAATTCTATAAATATCCCATATTTGTTCTATTGTGTATGTAGTTAACAGTGAAGAAACTGACTATTAGATCTCAACCTCCTCTTTAAAGGTAGTCATTATATAATGGTGGGAACAATTGATGAGGAGTTGACATGTCTCAGTAGGCCACCATGGCATTAGCTTCTTAAGTGCATTCTGCTTTTGAAATAATTTAGTGCCGTTAACCCACTTTGTATAAGACTGCATAAGATGCTGGTCAATTGCCTCAACTACATTTGTGACAAAGTAATGGTTTAAAATGTTTCATTTTTGAATGCTGTTGATGGACACCACAAAGGAAGGAACACACTAAGCATAGCAACCTCTGTGATAGTAGCTGGCCAACAGCACTAAAGAACAGTAATGGTTCTAATTCCAATAAAGAGAAAATCCAAGGTCACACTGTGAACTTCCTCCCCATCAGAAGACTACAGAGACTGGCTGGGAGAGTGCATAATATCCTCACAGCTATTTTTACCCTCAAATTAAAATCTATGACATGTTGAAATGACTGCAGTGTGCAAGAGGGGTATTCAAAGCAGACACTAATGACGCTTATTAATGGCGTGAATGAAGTCTTGACAGGTCGTGTGTCATTCTGCAGGCAATGCTCCACTGGCATAATGGCTAATGTAAGTGGGGATAATTATATATATTATACCCTGTCTTATGGTATTTTGGCAGGAGTATGAGGAGCCAGGCAGTTAGAAAGGAGAGTGAAAGCGCTTGCTCTTTTGGAGACAGAGATGTGCATGTGTGTGTTTGTGTGAGCACACATGCATGTATGTATGTTCACCATCTTCAGCAGTGGTCCAGGGGATGAATAATAGTAAGACAACAGCACCAAACAGTGGTCGAACAAGACTTCTGCATAAAGAGACGTGCATCAGATAAGCAACATTCACACCATTTGTGTCCTGTATTTTATTCCAGGCAACAATGTGATGCTCAGAGACACTGAATACTGTGTGTTTGAGGGTACTGAATTAATTAAACAATAAATAAATAAATGAAACAAAGATGACTTTCTTTGACAGAACAAATGTGCGCGTTGGAAACGTGATTAGGTATGCACATGTGTGTGATGTATTGTGGTTTGCTTGCTTTGTCTGAGGCAGAGAGACAAGCAATCACCATTAAATCCATGTTAGAGGCCCTGAGCTGTCAGGGAAAGCCTCATAGATCAGAAGAGAGAATTAGGAAAGGCGAGATTAAAGAATGCTGTTGGTTAGAACGGAAACATTAAAAAGTAAAAATAAATAAAATAGAAAATAAAATCAAGAGTTATTATTATCATCACCATTATTGTATAATTATGAGTATGAGCCCTCTTTTCAAAATGAATAGGGAGATGTTTTTATTAAAAAATGATTTAAAGGCCTTTAAAAACAAAAACAAAAACAAGCTAGTTAAATGTAAATATCTTTTTACAGCTATGATTGTTAAACAAATACTGATACGGAGAGAATTTTAAAGAATTAGGAAAAGGGCAATATTGGGTGACTAAATTGAAATCATGAAATAAAAATCAATCATTTGTGCACTAGCTTTATTTAAATAAATAGACGATAAACATGATTAGTCTTATTACTGTTGCTACAACATTTTACAACCCTTTTTTCAGCTTCATGTGATGATTATGATGATGATGATCATTATTGTTCTTCACAGTATATCTTAGCACTAAATGTCACTATAATAGAGCAAGACTATCACATTCTTGCTTCAGTTCAATTGAGTTCAGTACAACTTTCTTCACCCCTATAGGGGCAAATGTATACAGCAGCTTGCCAACCAAGTCGGCACATACCGTTCAGTGGATGTGTGTGGAGAGCCAGGGACAGCTGCGAGGGGCCAGTGGGAGGTGGTAGTGGTGGGAGGGGGAAGGTTGCTGGCTGAGTGGATCTTGGTGGATCTCCCCTCTCTGTGATGTTGGCGGGAGAGAGTTGGCTAATTGGAGGCCCGGCGGTAAAAGCTGTTCATTAATGCCTCTGCCTCTTGGTCCCCCTGCTCAAACACCTTGCCTCATTTATCTCTGTATTTACCCACTCCCCCCAATTCCAACACAGGACCTTAGAACACACCAAAGGTTCAACGTGGACGAGAAGAAACGGAAGGGAAAAGGAGAGAACGAGAGGTGGGGAGGGGGAGAAAAAACAGGGAGAGAGGGAGAGAAAGGGTAACTTATGCTCAGTGGGAATTAACAAAGCACTTAGTAATTAAATCTAAATTGACATTCTGGTAATTAGCCTCTTGATTAGGAGCAATAACACAATTAGCCAACCAGTCTTTGCTAATTGTTAATTAGTATAAGCAAAGTTATTGTGTGTGTGGCAGAGGGAGGCATGTAAAAGAACAAATGTTAATCTGTCTCTCTTTCAACAGCCGCGTCCCCTTTCTTTTTTCTTGCTGCCTCTCTATTGAGCTAGCAGGCAGGTTCATTGCCTTTCTCTTCACTGAAGCTGCATTCAGAAGCAGCAGTCAGTAATTAGCTAAAAGTCTTATCGAGGATATCATCAGAGAGCAGGCTGAGCCGCGCTGGCACATCTCCATGTCTTTCTACCTTCGCCGAATCATTCCTCTTCCCCGCATGCATTCGGCGAGGTGTCATACAGAGGGTATTTGTTCTGAATAAAGATGTGATGTGGATTAAATACAATCATAAAAGGGGAAAAGAAGCCACGGTGCTGGAGATGAATCTTAAGGAGAGGTAATTCATCTAAAAGGTTTTAGTTTATGAGGCAGAGGAACAGAACACCTCATTAAAGCCAGGGAGAGGAGAGAGGACACAGGGAAATAGATGAAGGGACAGTAAAGATGTTCCAGGAAGTGGAATTTACATTGGCCACAGGTGAAACATGTGTTATTTTCAATTAAGATGGACTTAGCAGTACAATGAATTTCATTTACACAAACCCAAAGTAAGTGAAGGCTAATCAGCCAGTTGTTAAAAGATCGACAGAAACTGGGGAATATCATCTTTTTGATAAGTTCACCCTTTCATCGCTTCACTCATTCGTTCATCAATAAACACAGCAGTTGCACTTCAAAAGTAAATATGGCTGACCGTTAATCTTCTGTAACTTGGCAAAATGGTTGATACGCTGGTCAAGAGGGTGGAAGATACACACTGGTATCAGCAGCTTTGTAATCATTCACATACACAAAGACACACATCAGCACACATAAACCAACTTGTGCACTGATAACCCTTCCTGTGCTAGTGTGTGTGTGTGTGTGTGTGTGTGTGTGTGTGTGTGTGTGTGTGTGTGTGTGCGCACATGTGGATAGGAGCATGTAACCAGTTCCAGATTAGCTGGCCTCCCAACACAAATATTTGGCAGCAGGATGAGCTGTCTCAGGACGCACCAGAACATGAAATTAAGCAGGAGAGGTGGAGGTGCCAGCAAGAGCTACAGCAGCCCTGCTGAGAGGAGAGATGTACTGGGAGAAAGAGGTGGATGGGCAGCTGCTCAGCACCACCCAAAACTATGCTGCAGAGCATGAGAGATAAAAAAGAAAAAAAGGTGAAGAAGAAAAATTGGCTCTGCTTGCAGTAAATTTGGACATTTATACTCAATTTCCTGTAATGAAATTTGGAGATGAAAAATGCAAAAAGCGGGTGTGTGGGTAAGTGTGTGTGCGTAGGTGTTATGGGGTCTGCCTTGTACCAAGGCTCCTGCTGTGCCCCACCCACTGAGGCTCTAATTGGATCCTTATTACCAGGCCAGCCTCCATCCTAGGAATGATGGATTCATACCACGCAGAATTCCATTAATCATTCCTTATTCACAGTCCACTCTGAGGAGAGGGCAAATTCATTTCTTGTCCCGCTGAGCGGCCACCATAATGAATATTCATGAAAGGAAATTTGGGGTCAGGCCTAATAAGGGAGGTAATTTGTAATTTACGCTGTTCCCGCTCGGGTCTTGTTCGGCAGGTTAACCTATAGAACAGGCAGGCACATGCGGAACAGACTCCGGCACAGACACCCACACTTAAACATACTGTATTTTTACTCCGAACCTGCCGGGTGCCAGCAGGAGTCATGTACATACTAGTCTCAGTTTTTGAGTATTAACTGAATATTATAGCAATATTATGAGGAATTTATGCTTAATGTCACCCAAAAAAAGAGTGCCGATGTGCGCATCTTGTGGCTTTAAACGATAGATGTATTTGTTCTTCCAAAACTTCAAACACATGAGCTGAAAATGCTGATGAGTTGTATTTTTATTTCTAAAAAAAAAAGTGTCATGTGACCCCTTAAGGATCGAGGCCACACTTACCAAGTAGAACAAATTCAATCTAGCAAAAAATGTGATTTAGTGAGTATTACTACTACTACTACTACTGGAGCCCTGGAATAAAACAAAGAATGAAAAGTGGCCTTAATTTTTGCAAAATGGCAGATCATCTCTGCCTGACCAAATAAGCCCTGTAGACTGTTGAACACTCTGTGAAAAATCCCTTTTAAATAAAACAGCTGCTTTAAGAGAAGAATAACAACCGTCTTCGCTCTGCTTTCACATCACAGCACTTCACCCCCAAAAGCATTTTACTACTCCTGAAATTATGCCCACCTGGCATCACTTAAAGTCACTTAATTAATAATGTATCAATACATTTGAAGTGATTAAAATTCATGACCAGAAAGTGTTTTTAAAATAGTGCCCTTGTACCCTCAGGGTGTCCAATCAGTGCATTGCGTTCGTTAGATCAGGAAGGAATAATTAATTGTACCTGAATGTTTAGTGGGGTCAGGCAGTGGGGGCAGGATGCCTACAGCCCTGAGTGGGTATTTGTGTGTGTGTGTGTGTGTGTGTGTGTGTGTGTGTGTGTGTGTGTGTGTGTATGTGTTTTTGAGGAGGGAGGGTGTTAGTTATAAGCACCACAACACCTTTGTGTGGAGTCAGATCCAGTATGCAGAAAGCTAGGTTCACTCTATTCTACGTGTATTTATATTTATACCATAAACACACACACACACACACACACACACACACCTCTGGTAGCATCCTATAATTTTTTCTGCCACCCTGTCATCACCTTCTTGTCATATCTGCCCTTCCTCTTTGTCTCCATCATCAACCTCTGATGGAAAGGGGAACAGCCATTAAGTAACCATGATTTAGACGTGATGTCAAAGACCTGTCACTTACACACGCACACGCGACATGATTGACAGCTTAGAGGCTCCTCGCTTGGTCAGCATAGGGAGCACATGGAGCCACATACCATACATGCATACATGTACATAGAGATGGATAGTAACTAAGTCGATTTACTCTAGTATTATGTAAAATGTTGAAATACTGATTCTATCTTTAAGAATTGAAATTTTGTGCAATTTTGAACTTGTACAGCATTACATTTCAGAGGCAAATAATACCAACTATATTTATGTTAAAGGTGCATTTATATAATGATTTTACATCCAGAATGTGATCAGCGTAAAAATATTAGTCACTTAATTTGTACAGCACTTTGCATACAGCTCAAATCCGTTCAGAGAGAGAAGTATTCAGATGTTTTACTTGAGTAAAATTATTAATGTAAAAATGTAAAATTACTCTTTTACAGGTAAAAGCTCTGCATTCAAAATCTTAATTAAAAGTACAGTACAGTAAAAGTAAAAGTACTCATAATGCAAAATGGCCTCTTTCAGATTTTTTATCATAAATTAATATTATTGGAATATCAAGTAATTTAGCAACTATTTTCGTGTTATCAAGGTGGAGCTAATGTTTACAATTTTCTATATGTTGGGTAGTGCATATTTATATATCATGCGTTTTACAATCTTGATCTGCAAACTATAACTGTGAAATAAATGTAGTGGAGCAATATTTACCTCTAGGTTGTGGTGTGGTGGAAGTCAAGTAAAGTCCAAGTATGTGAAAATTATTTCTCAAGTACAGTACCTGAGTAAATTGAGCAAAAAGCAAAAGGAAACTTTAAAAATGGAAAAGTAATACACAATAAAAACAAAAATAAATTGTATGCATTTAATCAAAGCATCACCTGGATGGCTTGCAACATTAAAATGCTTATACATTAATTCATTAATAATTTAACTCTCTGAAAGGAAGCTTTCTGCATAATGAGTACTTTTACTTGTCATATATTAGGACATTTTAATGCTGATATTTTAATGTTTTCAAGACGTTTTCTTTAAATGCAATCTTTTTAAATTGTGGTGTTCCTATTTTACATTTGTAGACACAGATGCAAAGATGCAGACCAGGTACGGGGGAGTACTAACCTGTTTTTGAAAACTTTGAAACTTGAGCTGAACACTAAAGGGACCAGAGGGGTGATAAAGAAGCACCTCTGCAAAGAAAGACAAGTGTCATGGAAGGTCTAAATAAGGAACATGGTGTGTCTTGCCATAAAGGTGAGCAGACTGGTCTGTGTTTCTCCGTCCTCTCATGTATAATACATCTTTCTCTGTTTCACCCCAAGGTTCAGAAGCCCAGGGCCCTAGAGACCAACACAGTCTTTTAAAGATATGTGCTCACTTAATCACTGAAGAAAAGGGCCCCTAGAGCTAGCCTAATATTATAATTAATTAATTCAACCAAAGAGGGGTATTAAATTTCCTCCCTCTTAGGATATCAGCTGAATACATTGACCTTTGTGGAAATCGCCCTCTAATTCGAATGAGGTTTTCGAGCCGCTTACAGACTAAACTTGTTTCTTTTTCCCTTCTCCCGTCTTTTGGTTCTCTTTGTCCGTACGAGTTTGTGCAAGAGTCAGAAAGCTTCACATGCGAGGGTGAAGCTTGTGTGTAAAGGTGCAAGTTTTTCTCTATGCTGTTCCTCCATTTTGTGTCTTGTGATTTCTGCTTTGCTTTGTGTGCCTTTCCAAGATCATGCATGTGAGTGTGTTTCTGAGCATATGTAGGTGTGTGTGCACAAAAGTGCGTGCTAGTGATCCCTAGTTTTATCTCCCTGCTGTAACACAGAAAAGAACAGAAACTTTTCTTATTACCGGAAAGAGTGGTAGAATAGCAGGCAGCTAAGTCTCTGTCTATCTCTGTCTCTTTCTCAGCGGTGTAGCTGACTCCCCAGTGTACTCAGGGTCTTCAGTAACTCTGACTGAAGTTCAGAGGGGTTAGGTAGTATACTCAGGAGGAAGAGGGGAGACAAGAGGGGGGGGTGTTAAGCAGGATTGTAACGGTGGCAGTTTTAAAACAAAACTTTAAATCTCCACCTATGAGAGAGAGAGATAGAGAGAGAGAGGGAGGACAATGGCGTCATGTGGCGTGCCGTTATCTTCAGGTCTCTGAAAGGCAGGAGAAGAGAGGATGAGAATAAAAAGAAGCTTGAAGAAGGGCATAAATGTGATAACAGCTGTGGGCTGTATAATCTATGCTGCTTTTCAGGGAGGTACGGGAAAAAAAAGTCAAATCTTTGCGACCTTCAGATTTTAAGTTCAGTGAAACAGCTTCTCACTCATAACAACACCAAACGAAATGGAAGAGGATTTGCAAGATGGATGGATGAATGGATGAGTGGATGGCTGGGTGGATGGATTGGCTGATAGAGAAACAAACACAGCAAAAGAACAAATAGATGTCACAAGCTTAGGTTTGAATGAATCCTGTGCACCAGACCAATAGTTAGTCAGTAATCTTCATGTTTTTTTTGCTTGTCAAGGACGATGATATTGTCCATCATTTGAGGTCCCGCTCAAGATAAATTCTCAGTCTGAAAAAAACCCTGCAATGAAGACATGATGTGGGATTCATCACTCTCATAGCCACTCCATCAGCTGCCAGAGGAAAGAATGGAGTAGTTAACCTTCAAAATGTGACAAATTCTATGTCAGAGGCATTATTTATCTTAATACAGATAAGCTTAATTTAACACCCCTCCAACCAACCCATACAAATAAGAGATGTTAAGATATTTGTGTTCCATCTTTGATCATTCAAACAGCCGAACAACAGTTTGCCCATTATGTTCCCGGGCAGCCTGCCGGTGGAATTTAGAGAAGACACCATGTCTTAATTTTACAGAGGTTGCACCAGATGCTCTTTCTGTCAGTGGATGACATTCACTGCAATTCAAACAACATATTAATTTTCAGTGTTAAGAAATGTCAGTCAGGCCTTGTTGGGCTTCTATTTTAACTGTGTTGTGGACCACTAACTCCCCCTACTGGCCATCTACATGGAAAGCCTCTTTTACAGCATATGAGGAGAAATTACTGTAAGAATCCAGGATACATGGACTTAATTTTGGTACAAAATGTAATTTCATCAATAAAGAAGCGATGATGAAATTACTTCTTATTTATTTTTCATGATGTTGGGGGAAAATCTAAATTATAGCTTTTGCAAAATGTACTTTTTTTTTACACACTTTTTTACACAAAGTCAAAGACCCATTTTAGATTTTAAAGTGAACTTGCTGCAGTATGTGCATGTGCAATCAGTGACTCAGCTCACCACCACACACTTTTCTCAGCAACTTGCTTACTCTGTGTGGGCCACATCCAGTAAATCTCCATACAAGTCACTCCTCATCTCTCTTCTGCTTCTTCATCTGCTCCAGAGGAAAGTTAAAAGATAAAAGTTAGAATGAATGATAAAGACTCATACCACAGCCCACCACCACCACCATCACCCAGTTCTCACCTCTCCTGCGACTCATCTCTTTACCTCCACACACATGAAAAGACTGATTCTTCCACGCCACAGTTAATGGCGGGGACATTATTCATCTCTCCAGCCAATTTGAGATACTCTTCTTTCAGGAATAGTGGCACGAGGGGTTGAAGGGAGTCAGCGAGGAGTATTAAATATGTAGAGGAAGATGGACAAAGGTGCGGCAGAATAAAGAGGGGCAGGAGAGGTGGGAATGAAGAAGGACACGGGGTGTGTGGACACAGAGTTAAGACCAAGTCAGTTAGTGAGAGACTGTAAGGTAAAGAGAAAGGAAGGAGTTGTCGCCTTGACTGTGTGAAGGGTGTTTGTGAACTCTCAGTTTTGACCTTTCAAAGAGACAAAACCACTTGTACAATGCCTTGCTGCCTTTATTCAACCCTCAACTGAAATCCAATACAGATAAAAATCATAATACTTCTGAAATGGAAGGCCATCAACATACACTGTGTAGAACAACGGAAATAACTAAATCACTTTGGAAATAGATTGGAGGAATTGAGAATTTCAGAGGTGCCCCCAAAACTTTAGAAAAAGCTTCAATCGGCATTGCTGATGAATTATGGAGCTAAAATCAATGTTGTGTCATGGTGCCATCTTCCCTAGGCTTTTTGATAGTGGGCCATCAGGTCTTACAGGAGTATATATGCCTGCAAAAGCTATAAAAAGTGTCTCCAATCTCCATCCGTGTGGTAAAAGCCAGTATTTTTGGTGTGACTTCCAGTCTGCCTGTCAGCGAGAATGTACAGTGTGTGGCCTGAGCAGAAGAGATCATAAAGCAGACTGTGATTGACGGTATCTTAATGGAGGAGGACGGATCAATAAGTAATATCAGCAGGTTTTAATTCAAGGCAACACACATAAACCTTTACCAACTTCACAATGTCACTCAGTGTTCATAAAAGTTTTCTCCACATCCCCTCGGACAAAAAGAGATAAATCCATCAAAAAGTCGTCTCAGTTTTATAGTCCTACCTCCCTCCTCTCTTCTTTCCCTCCTTACACCCCCCCCCCTCATCTCCATTTTGATGTCTGTCTATTAGCAGAGGGTGAGGCCTTTCCTGCTCTCACATCCAGGGGCTAAATTAGCTCAATCAGCCCCCTTTCACCTCTCTTCCGTGGGCTTCAAGCTGAGTGACACACTGCTCCCCTGGGAGGGAGGGAGGACTCTCACACACACACACGCACGCACACGCGCACCCACACAAACCGAGCCCAGCGGCCAGAAGAAGACTATGGAAAGAGAGAGTGTTGCGGGGGCAGGTAGAGAGAGACGTTGAGGTGAGGAGGAGGAAGGATGAAAAGGAAGATTGGTTGGAGGAGAGAATGAAGCGTAATTTCTCCTCGTTCTGATAGAGGATCCATCCTCAGCTCTGAATGGAGCTCCTTGTTAAACACAGAAGAGAGAAACCTCAGTGATTATTTTACTTCTCCCTCTTCCTCACCCCTCTGTAGGGCACGCTGGAACTCAAGGTGCTGTGCCAAACCCACTTCAAGAGGCCCAACCTGCAGAAAAAGAGGTGATGAGTGTTTCTCAGTGTGTGTCCCCTCACGCCACAACCAGCACACTACGCCAGGGCCGAACTCTGCGTTCCCATTTCAACATTTTTCAAATTGCACCTTCATGTTTGATTTGTCTCAACCCTTCTCCTCTCCCCCTGACTAAACAGCCACCCAAGTATCTGTGGAAGTGCAAGGCAGGCACTTCTGCTGCGTTAATAGCAGTGCATGTATATGTGTTGGCCGGGGGGGGGATGGGCGAAAAGGTGTCGATCGGAGTGAGCCATAAGATCTACTCTTTGCAGCTCTACAGGGATTTATTAGACTGGGGAGTACATTAGCATCATAAAGACTCGGGAGAATGGGCCTGTGGATGGGCTGCAGACACCACCACTACACTTAAACATGCTCAGCAGCATCAGTCAGTGTGTGTGTGTATATGTGTGTGTATGGAGAATAAGATTACCTCGATTTAACTTAAGAAAGGCTGTTAAATGGTTTTATGGATCATCCAGAAGCAGCCCTGGACTAATACATCAGGAGATGTATGAAAGAGCTGCAAAAGAGGAAAAAAAGAGGGCAAAAAACGAAGGGAGGTTAAATGTTAAGGGCACCACCTCCAAGAAAATAGGGTGATATTAGCACATTGGTAGCAATAAATGTAATTTGTCAAAAGCTTTATATTTCTCTTTGTTAAAACTGCACTGGGAATGCTGTCCTGCTATTCTGGGATTTTATGAAATCGCAGGGGAGACAGGGCAAAAAAAAGCTATCAAAATGCTTTGCTGCTGTTTTCGCCACAAAAAAACACCGTGCTCGCCATTTGTGAACAAGCTCAAATTAATGTTGGATTTTTAAGAAGTACTTAAAAGAGGTAAAAAGGATGGCAGCTCAGTCTTTTCTGGGACTTCTTTGACAGTGATATCAAACAGTTTGAGACACTGGGAGCGTGCTGTACATTATGGATCTCTGATGCTCTCTGGTGGACATATAATGTAACAAATTGTCTGCCTATAAACATATGCCAAAAATTACTAAGACAGTGAGACAAACACTAACAAACAAAATATGCTCAGAAAATATTCATTTACTTTCACCATGTTACATTTGTCTAATCTTTAATTATACTCCCAGCATTTTAGCTGTGTTGTCTAAAATCTATCTCTCAGAATAGCCATGTTTCCCAATAAGATATATTATTTCATTTATATTTGGTTTTATTTTTAAATGGTTAAGGGGTATTACAATTCATTTAGAAACATGTGTTTTTCTGCACCAAATTTCCTTGTAAAATTCCAAACTTTTCTTCCTTTACTTTAGGAGGACATTGCAATTACTTACACCAACCTCAACAAGTTGTACACTTAAAATTGAATGGTTAAATAAGAGACAGACATGTCTCATGCTTTTTGGCATCCAAACTAATTCTGATATCACAAAATCATGCTTCTTCTTACAAGTTAAACTGAGATTTAAGGTGAGCACAGAGAAACGTTCCTCCTTCAGGAGATGAATGTGAAAAAGGCCTTCTAGTGTCAAACTTTCTTTTCATTTCACTCATTCTGCACAGTGAAGCTCAGACAAGAAGCAAATCACCTGTTTGAGAGGAGGGAGACTTTAACCTTGTGGGGACCAGACACACACACACACACACACACACACACACACACACACACACACACACACACACACACACACACACACACACACACACACACACACACACACACACACACACACACACACACACACACACACACACACAGATTTCTTAAGTTGCATCAATAAGAAACACAAAAAGTCAGAGAATGGATTCTGGTAAAACATTTTATATTCTCAGTAAAATCAGAACCACTTTTCCCTGTGTAGTTTGCTCTGCAGAGCGCCCTCTAGTGGAAGAGTAGAGGAGGCCTGAGCAGCTCTTTGGAGTGTTGGCTGGGTGAAAGTACAACAAAAGTCAAACTGTGGCTGAAAGGGAAAAGGCACAACTCTGGCAGAAAGACAGTGATCGATGCAGAGTCAGTGATTCCACGCCAAGGCAACCATAACTCCTCGGCTCAGAGTTTATTTAAAGTCAGTCATCTTCTAGTTTCCATGGAAACCAAAGTCAGGAAGGACGGGAGCGTGGTGACCTGCTTCAGTCTGACCAGAACCACTGGTAAAGCTTACATTCATAAAATGAGCAATTTTAATTCATCAAATCAAATAATCAAGTTTCTGTCTGGCTCCAAAATTCAAAGTTAAAATAGAGAGAAAAATAAAAACCCAATTATATAAAAATGGCATCGTAAATGTACATAATCTCTTCATCTCTTTAAAGTCAGTTCTGGAAGTTTATAAATGGCTCCCCAATCCTTCCTCAATAAAACATTGGTGGCTTGTGTGCCTTTACAGTGTGCTTACTGAAAATGGCTCTCAGACAAAAGGGTCGTTTTGGAATAAAATTGTAAAAGAACTAAAACAACAAATACAAATAAAATACATTTAAGTGGCTTAGTGGCATATAACATCTGAAATAAATTGTATTCCATATTCTTCCATGTACAAAGTCGAAATAATGATATAGTTTCCAGTGCTTTGAGAGATAAAATATACAACAAACTATAATAAAGAAAACAAACACTTCTTTTAATCAAAAAAGAAAAATCACCATCAACGTTTTTTTCTACCTTTAATCAGTACTGATCATAAGCTATATCAAATCAAAGCCAAGCCTCAGGTCTACCACAGCAGAGATACAACTCAGGTCAACCTCAGCCCTTCCTAACCATCACCGAGACAGATGCAGCCAGTGGGATAACAGATTCCCTTTAGGTGGCAGTTTGAAAAGCGGACCTGAGTTTTACCTCTGCAGCCGGCAGCTTCAATCGACTCGTCAGGGGAGAGACTGAAGCACAGGAGACTTGTTAACATGCTGATTTGAAAACAGCCTCAAGGCTGCACTGTATTTATTGTATGTATGTGAACACTATAATGCATGTTTGCAAACTACTGGGTGAGCATCTGCATGTTTAATGCATGCCTGCTTGTGAACCGAGTGAGAGTCTGAATCCATGCAAGTGTGTGCTGATGTTGTGTTTTAACAGTGGAGATTAAACAACTTCTGTTGTCAGCTGAGACAAACTATATCTTTCTCTCTCCAGGATTAAACCCTGTCACTTTCATTTCGTTCACCCAGGCCTCGCAAGCAAGCTGGTTCCTACAAAGACAATTAGTGAGAGAAAAATGCAATGTTTATCTCCTGCAACAACGCTGGTATAGATGGTACAGAAGCAAACCCTAAAGCATCAACAGGCCTAATTGAAGTTGATACTAAAACTAAAATACTGGTGGTGATCTCCAACATATAAAAAAACATGCCTTTGAGGAGCAGCAGCTGCAAAAATGAAAAGGCACATTGATAGAGGTTATGAGCCGGACATGGTTCAGGTTAACATCTGCTACTGCTTAAAAATGATCCGGCTTGTGTATTCTGTTACAGTACCTGAGTATTTTGACACCTCACAGTTGAGAACGACACGCTATATTCTGAAGACCATCCAAATGTTTTCTCTATTCTCTCCACAGTAAAGGTCATGACTGTGTCAAGTGTTAAAGGTGTGGGAACTGGGGGACAGCAGTGTGTGTTTGTGTGAAGACAACAATTACAGCCAGAAGTGGGGTAAATGCAATAAATTAAAGGGGCTTTGCTGACAGTTGGATTATCTGCCTCCTCCAGTGAGTTTTAAAATGTTTCCTAAAATGTGGGCGTTTGAAGAATACACTTTGGCTTAGCAGGCTATCACAGATCTGTTTTCGAACATCGCACACCAAATAGCTGGTGCTAGAGGCAAAAGCCAACACTAGAACAACAGATTGAGGAAGAGAACAATGTGACCAGACTGCATCCCCTTAAGATAAATTATGCATGCAGGACCATGAAGCTGTTTCCATTTTATTCACTATCGTTCATTCAATCATTTATGGTTACTAAAGGAGGTTGATGTAAGGAGAAAATAACCTCTATCAAGTGAGACAATGCACTTGGTTGTCCTTGTATCTGATAACTTAAATCTAATTAACTGCTGGTTTTGTCCCATGTTCAATTATGATTCAGAGCCACCTTTATGAAAACAAGGCCAAGTGTGCAATATAACTCCTGAGCTGGCAGTATTGTTTCACCCCTTGTAAATGCTCTGTTGAGCAAAGTTTCAAGCTGCTCAGTTTATCTCACATGTGCTTGTGTGTGTGTGTGTGTGAGCAAACGTTTTCACTATACAGAATATTTTTAACTGCATGATGGTTGTGTACCTCCTTTTGCTTGTGCCGTTAAGGGCGGGGTGTAATTGTACCACAAATGAGTGTCATTGGTGTGTTCAAATAATGTGATGTGTATAGTATGTGTATTGGTGTGTGCTGGGTGAATGATGACACGTCTGGTTGCTGTTTCCTTTCTGGTGTATGTGCTGCAAATGTGTTGTGCTGACGTACCATCACTTTTTGATGTTGTTTTACATTTTCACTGCTTGTGCCTGCGTTTGTGTGACTGAATGTGTGTGTTTATATGCACATGTCTACAGTATGTCTCCATCCTCTATGCTGAAGCTGGATCTGCGGCTGGAGTCCACCGATTCTTCAGGTGACATCGCAGAGAGCAGTGGGTCTCCTCCCATAGGGGACAAGGGCTCGTCCATCATCAGGAAGCCCAGTTCGCCTCTCCTCCCCTGGACGTCCAGTCCACCCAGGTCGCCTAGCCCCGACATGCCGTCTGAGAAGCCGGGTATCCCATCACACAAGTCAAGCGACTGGGTAAAGTCAAAGGGCTGGGAGCTGCCTACTGCTGGGTACTGGATGGGTAGCTGGGGCTGCTGCAGGTGTTGGGGGAGTGGTGGCAGCTGTCTGGGCTGTTGCTGAACCTGGCCCTGGTGATGGAGGTGGGTCTGCTGGAGGAAGTGGTGCTGCTGGGCCTGGGGATGAGCCTGGTTCTGGGATAGGTGCTGGGGCTGGTGGTGGGCTTGTGCCATGAGGTTCTCCTCTGGGCTGGTCTCTTGTTTTATATAAGAAGCCATTGGGTCAGTCGGGTTCAGGGCAGAGGGAGAGGTGCTGGGCAGGCCATGTATACGAGCCTGCATCTCCAACTCCTGTAGTCAGAGGGCAACATCGTCAGTCTCAATGTATTTGCTGTGATTGTGTTTCTCTGCATGTGTGTGTGGGTGTTACCTGGATGCGTAGCATCAGTTGTTTATTGGCCATCTCCATCCTTTTGAAGTTATTTTCCACCTCTCTGGATCTATATGCGTCCTTCTGCATGCGTTTGATGTACTCTACAGACGCCCGCAGTATAGTGCCTTTGTTCCAGCGCACATCACTATGCACACAGTAAAGTATACACAGGCCATTTCACAGATAAGTAACTGGCAGTAACAAACTGAATCTGCACTGAAAATACAATGTTATAAAAGCAACTCACAGGTCATTGGTTTTGGGGATCATGGTGCCCAACTCTTTGATACGATCATTGATGTTGAATCTCCTCCTCCTTTCAACTATTGAACAGGCAAGAAAGAAACAAAGGGGAGAGAGGAAAATACATGATGAAGATAACAGTGCCAAGATATCAAAGGCATGAAAGGCAGCGAAAAAAGAACTTGTTCAAGGAAGATTGTGGCCTTTGAAAGTAAATCAATTATTAAGTATGTATAGCATCCATACAAACAGTAAACATGACACAGGGCTGCACTGCGGTGCATATGAGGAAAGCACATACTGGATATATACGGAAAAGGACAAAAATGGACAAATGTTTAGGGGAGGCGCACACACACGCACACACACACACGCACACACACACACACACACACACACACACACACACACACGGGCAATTACACTTAAGTGCCAGGACAGCAGAAATTACCAGGTTAACCATCCACCCACTAGTTGCACTATGTCAGCTAAATCAGCACAAGGCTATAAAAAACTATTTTTGCAAGAGACAGATTATGGTGGGTGTGGGTGTGTAAGCATACATTTGTTTCTAAGGGCATGTGGAGTACCGCTGGTGAGAAAGTAGAAAAAGAGGTATATCATATGGGTAATGTACGGAAGCCCTAACATGATTAGAAAAATGTAATATTGTTACCTCGAGAAAACAAGCTTTGACAGTTAACTCGTTATCACAAGCAAAAAAAGGTATATATTATATAAAATAATCCATTTATTATTTCCATATCTTTATTTTGTATGTACCCTTCTTAACACCTTATTTTGAAACTGGATGTGTATTCTTCTGCTAACTTCACCAAGTCCATTACCGTCAGCTCGATCTGAGCCGTTCGTAAACTTATGCATATAAAAAGGTTTGAATCCTGACCGTTCAGGGCTTCCGTAGTAAAGAGCATGCTAAGGGAAAGACTTACTCAGATTGTGGTTGTCTTTTTTCTGTCTCTCCTTGGCCATGGCACGGGCTTCTGTATCTTTGCAATAACAAAAAGTGATTAACTAATGGCTGAGACTGTGCCATTTCTCAACAGAAACAGTTCATCAATGGTGTCAACAAATGCTACAACATATATTACAGGACAAGGTACTGTGTGGGAAGCAAATGTTTTACATTCACGCAATGACAAAGTCTTTTATTTATCTTAGTAGTTTACAAAGTGTACAGATTCATCTTTCGCACCTGACAGTTCTCGTTTAACGGTCAGGTTGGCAGGACAGGAGTTGCTAGTCATAGCAATGGCTGGACCCTTCATCCCCGGACCTGTATACACATCCAGGTGACTGCTAGACAGGGGGAGCTGGGGAGCAAACAAATATACAAATTTAGAAAACCAACAATCAAACATGAAATTTACTTTAAAATAATCACTTCCACTGTGCAGAATGAAGGAGCAAGTAGAGTGAAAAAACACTGATGTACACCTCGATGCAATGCTTTGTTGTCCATAAACAGATTGGTTGTGAATGAAGCTACTCAAAAGCACTCAGTTGATCAAGGAGTAAAGTGAATATCAAGGCACACACACAACACAATGGCATCAATGCCTCTTCCAAAGTCCACAATTTAACTGAATGTTTAACTTAATAAAATTATTAAAAAAAAAGGCATTAAAGCAGAAAGTAATGCTGAATCAAACTCAGGTCACATTGGTCTTAAATCTAGATTATTTATCTGTTTCCTAGACTACACATTTACAGCTCCATACACCTTGGTAAGTATCTTTATAAAGACAGTGTTCGTGTTTAGTGTGCTGTAAAAAACAGATAGCAGAAGATAATGCAATAATATCACACCTAAGAGTAGCCTGCCAAACACACAGTAATGATTGACTATCATCCTCCTCTGCCTTATGTCTCTCTCTTTATGGCTGGATTCTCTCCTCTGCCTTCTCCAGCTCCTGAACTCACACTTGTGGAGTGGGGTCTTAACTCTTGCACTTTAGACGTTGTATAAAAGCTGTGATTTAATGTTGTATGGACTCCTAAAGAGATGTGATTTCCATTTAATTGCACTGTATAGTTTGAGTGCGATGGACTTTTGATGCCTTGTTACAAATCGTATCGTATGGCCTGAAGTGAGGGCAAATGTGACACCGCTAATGAGGCCTGAAAGATAAAGAACTTGAAGGAAAAGATACCTTATCTGTTGGCTACTGTGAAATGTGAGCTCAAACATATATAAATACACACACACACACACACACACACACACACACACACACACACACACACACACACACCTCCTCAGGTTCACTTCTGTGTGTAAATGATACGCTTTGTTAAATATCTCACAAAAGAGCGTGGACATAAAGTATAATCTTCACTAGTGAGGAGGAAATTATATTATTGTGGTTTACACTTTTGCCAACTGTATTTGCATGTTAAGCTGTTAAGATATGGAAAATCACATCTTTAAGTGTTTCGCTGATCTTCATCAGTGTTTCCCACAGCATGTTGGAGACTGTGATGGGTGGACCGCAGACCCTGTAGGGGGACCGGGGCAATGCGAACATTTTTGTACATTTTAAAGTTATATGCATCAATTTTCTGCACTTTGAGAGCAAAATTAAGAGGCTGGAGCTATGCAGAACGTTGTGCACTTGTACAATGTTGTGCTCTAGTAAACAATTTAACCATAAACATATTGGTTGTATAGATATAAATGGTGATGACACAGCAAAAAAAGTCACAAAGCATGGTAAACAAGATTGGGGTCCCTGTTTTTAAGATAGGTCTCAGAACCCAACAGTTGAATAGTTCTATATTTCCGGTTCATTATGAAACTGTGGTGGGCCTACCTAGACTGCGACATTCAACTACATACTACAGTTGGGAAAAATCTGACAAATTAACTGCTTTCTACTGATTTAAAAACAAAACTGTGAATCATTATAAGTGACAACATCCCAAATAAAATCTGATCATAATGCCTCACCTTATTAAGGTTACTTCATGTTTTCTGCTGAAAAAAACTGTTACAAATAAACTTTTATTCTCAGCCTCCTCTATGCTTCTGCACTGACCTCCCATATCCAGGCCAGGCAGCCTAACTCTCACAATGCAACACTCCAACAAGAACACATCTAACTCAATTGAACAAGCAAGTTTGAATGGGAAACAGTATGGCTCAGTTTAACCATCCATACACACTCACACACACTTAAGATCCGAACTGTTCACTTGTGCCTGGTATTCAGTGGCATTCCCAGCTTTTACTTAACTTTGAGATTCCAAGAATTCCATGGAGTTTGCTGCTTTAATCCCCATCAGGATTAGCAGGTAATTTTTTTCTCACTGGTCTGTCAGTTAAGAATAAGGCTCTGAGTTTTGGTTCCAGTGTATTTTAACACAAAAAACTGTACACATCATGTGTAGTATGTTCTGATGCAGCACTATTAACATATTGATCTGCGCTTTGAGTTTCTCTCTCAGTTGCTTTATTGTGCTGGCTTTACACACACACACACACACACACACACACACACACTCACACACACATCCTCAGGGTTGATCATTTGCCTAATCTAATCAATCAGTGTAATGTCAGACACACATATAAACGCATGCAGACACAGTCACATTGATTAAAGCCATCAACCACAAAGGACATATTATCAGATAAAGCTACAGGAGGTTTTTTTGGGTTTCCTCTCTCTCTCTCTCTCTCTCTCTCTCTCTCTCTCTCTCTCTCTCTCTCTCTCTCTCTCTCTCTCTCTCTCTCTCTCTCTCTCTCTCTCTCTCTTCTCTCACTCACTCACTCACTCACTCACTCACTCACTCACTCACTCACTCACTCACTCGCTGTGAAGCAGTGAGTCGGATAGACAACCACACACAATGAGCTGAGCCTGCACTAGTTGAAACTGCTAGTATTTATATTCTAGTTGCATGGTGAACCCCAACATGATGTTCAATATCAACTCAAAAATGCAATAATTCTGTAGTTTTAATTCTGGTCGTTTTGAGTCTTACAGAACCGTCCATCACATGCACAAACACAAAAATAAAACCTAAAACCTCCCCCATCCCGCCGCTGTGGCTCATTTTATAATCAGGGACCTGAGGCTGGGAGTTAGAGCTGTCACTGCATCCTGTGGTTCACTCAGAACGAAAGCTAAACTGCAACAGTAACAAGTCATGTTAAACAGTCTGACAAGCAACAGCGCTTCAGTGTCTTACCAGCTGAATCTGTTCTCCTTCAAAAACTTCCACAATGGCATACGTCTTATTCATCTCCTTCATCCTCTTCTCCTTCCCTCACTAGGCCAGTGGCGTTTCTTTTGCTCTCTCAGGCACCGGCGCACACACAGCTGTCTCTGGCACTGCCACCCCTGTCCTGAGAGACTGACCTCGGCAACACCGATCCTGTCTTTCTTCTACCTCCGCTCCCCACCAAACAAGAGCGAACTTTCCCCTAACTGGACTTTCAGCCTGTTTTCCCCTTGCACAAATTGCCCTCATCCCCCTTTCCCTCCTCCCTTCTTTTCCTCCCCCTCTACTTCTCCACCTCCCTATCTTCCTCCAAACATCTTGTAAACAAGTTGAACTCTAACTGCTGGCAGTTTAATTGTTAATTTTCTGAGTTTGTTCCCTCAGACACAGAGCACTGTACAGTCCTCGTCTGACATGTCTTTCCTACAGTTCTTAACTACGTCCATCATGGATTAGGGATGGAATGTTTAGTGCTTAAGTCAATTATACACGTTTTCATGTGTGTATGGGAGTTTGAGTTTAGGACATATGGGGACATGCAGGAAAAGACTGACAACAAAGAAAGCCGGTTTAAAGCTAAATTTGAAATGGCTGCCTTGCAACATGAAACATTTGTAATGCTCATTGTGTTTTACCAGGAATAACAACTGCAACAACACCATCACCATCCCTGATAACAGCAACACAAACTAAGAACATATAGAACAATAAATGAAAGGGAACACAGTGAAAGACAGAATCCGAAATAGTGATTACAGAAACTATACTGAAAAGCTAAATTCTTGATGACTCAACATATCCAACTCTATGACTAAATTAGGGAAGACAAGGCCCATAACCTAAAGTGGACGAGGGTTTCAGAGGACTACATATTCTGTGAATACTGTTCAACATTATAGAATTCTAGAGGTGATGCCTTCATGGCACATCCATATATTGTGAGTTTATTACAGTTAACCATTTGCAATAATTTAATTATATGAAATAAGCTCAATGATTCCAAATCAAGATATCACTTAAAAAGCTGAATTTTACCCAACACTAAAATCATCTTTTGCTATTGGAAAACAATTTTATAAAGATTTTGCATGCATGTTACTTTTGTTCTAAGGAAAAGATAAGATGCCAAAAAGTATCCTTGTCAAGTTGTGCCAATTTTCTTTATATAGCCCAAATTCACAAATATGTCTCAAAGGATTTTACAATCTGTGCATGATATCATATCCTGTATTATTAAACCTTCCATTCAAATAAGGACCACCCCCCCATTTCCAAAAAAAAAAAAAAAAAACCTTCAACATTCCTGACACAAGTAGGAAATGTTTGGTGATAATCTAAAATATGTAACTAAAAAAAGGAGTCCAAAGTACAGTACGAGTTGGTTCTACTTACTGTGTTTGGCATCTGGACAGGGTCAATGTATGCCTGAATATCGTCATAATTGGACTGCATGCTGATGATGTCATCAATGACCTCATCCATCTGGAAGAAAAACCCTGGGGTGTCACTTGTATGACCCTGGGGTGTCACTTGTATGATTATGACAATTTTAAAGACCTATCATGGTTAATGTTAAGACAAAGACTGCAATTGCGTTTCCATGCAAATACCACACAAAGAAGACTGTCACTACTCAAGTGTTTATCAAAGCACCTGAAACCTGCTGGCATGAAGGCCTCAGGTACATGTCTCACTCAAGAGAAGACTTGAAACTTAAAAGATAACTATCATGTCACGGACGCTAACTAGTAAGACTTTTTTTCCTCTCAGAGACTAAAAGAGGAGAGTGGGTCAAAGTCTGACAGGTTCAAAGGGCCCTACATTCTGCTGTTCCCCTGTCACTTGTTAAGCTGTAATTACTGTTGCAAAGCCATAATGGAGCGTTTAAATTCCAATGATAGCCAGTTTCAGTTATTGCTAGTTAACCAACACATTCATCCACGACACATTAACACCGATGCATTCAGAAATGCTGCTCCAGCCTACCAAAGACTTATTAAATCATTATGATGCTGCCATAAAATGTGGAGATAATGTCACTTTGGGGGCTATATTCAAACCTCATCATTTTATAAAGGAATGTAATTAAGTCATATTTTTGGGATATTTGTTCAATCTAGTTCTTATAAACCTTACTTTATAATATGACCAGGAATTAATGTGTATGCTACTGTCTGCCCACACTTGCGGGCGTCTACCTCTGTCTCGTGGCTGGAGCTGATGTTGAGCATGGCCATGGGGCTGTTGGGGGCGCTGTTTCCAGACATGAGCTGCTCGGTGCGCATGTGTGGGGAGCGAAGGGGTGGGGGGGCAGAAGCTGAGCCCCCTGTAGGTCCCATGTTCGTGGGAGGAGAGGGCGGTACCAGCCCTGCTACTGCATGGATCGTCTACAGAAACAAAGACAGAGAGACAAAGACATAGTGTTAATGACTGAGTACATGGCTTGGATAAATGTACAACAATACTGTGTGGATTGTTGGACAAACCAGACAGAAACACAGAGACGGCTATTTAAATGGAGTGGATCTAATGAGAGACAAACAGGCACAAACAGATACAGAGCACAGAGTAAAAGCATCCAGAAAGGTACCTGTTTGGTGGCAAAGGTGGTGGACAGGTATTCTTTCACCTGTTGCCTCCGAGACTGACGGATGTGGTAGTCTGTAGGATTCTCGAGGTGGGTCTGTACCTGTATTAGGGATGGACAGTAACAGGATGTGATACATTCTTATTCCATTATATATTTTGCACATTGATCCAATTCTTAGTTGATACTGTTAATGATTAATTTTTGACTACACTTTGGTGAAAACAGTATATACAAGATTTATAGTAAGTAAGTAAGTAAATAAGTAATTTAATGTTGTTTAGAGACACAATATGTGATCCAAATATAAACACAAGAGTTGAAAGCTGCTGTTACTCCCAAACTGACTGACAACTCTTTAAATTATTATTAAGGATTATTACTAAACAATAACCTATAATCTAAATAGTCAAAAATGACAAAATTCGCTTTAATATATTTGCAGAAAAAGAAATATTCAAATGTTCCTGGAAAAAAAGATTCAAACACCAGCTTAATCTGCATACATTACAACTTGTACCTCAGGTAAAGATACACTTGGATTCTCTTAAAGTGATGCAGCTGTGAGTGTAAGACAACAGCTTTATGTGACCATATCGGCATTTTCACTGCAAATATTTCATTTTCCCAATGAAGTCCACTTTTACTTCTCTGTACTTGTCTCTTATAAATAAACTCAATAAATAATAAATAAATAAAGTTCCCCCAGAGATTTGAGCATTCTTCCTATTTTAAAACAGTTCAAGTGCCTCAATAAAAACAAAGAAACAGTAGTAACACTTATGTTATCGGATTATCAGAATTGCATTAATACATAAAGGGTTAGTGTGTTATATAAACTCAGCATGGTTTAAAACCAACATTTAAACACACAGCACACTGAATACATGCTTCAGATGCACACCTCATTATCCCTGTCCCATAACACTGATGGCACGACGACGTTGCAGCATTAAGTCACTAGTAAAGCCTACAGGAGTAAAGCCACTAAATCCTCTGGTGTGGCTACATAAAGCAATGGGCTGGCCTCATTCCTTCACATCAAAGAGTAAAGCTCAGTAGAGAGCAGGCCTGCTCCCCATTACAACTGAAAAAGACTCAACCCCTCAGTCGTCCAAACCCCCCTCGGTTTTATAACCAACAGCAGGATTATATCAAATGAACCAGAAACTCTTTAAAAGAAAACATGTTTTTACACCTTAATGCTAATTTGTGTGTGTTTTTTTTCTTTACAGCACATATTGACACACTGGTGATTGGCTCACGAGACCCGGAGGCATTTTAAGCCAGAGTAACAACTATTCAGTCGTAACTATTTGACCTATTTGGCCCAGCGCTGTCAGCACACATGAAGTCCAGAGAAACACAGAAGCTCTGACACGCTCGGAGAGGCTGATGGACAGACAGATCACATTCTCAACAAAATGAAAGGAAAGACATAGACAACTGTGAAGACTGAGATTTCATAAACACTATTCCACACACACACACACACACACACACACACACATCAATGCACAGAGTAGTGTTGATGCAGCAAATTGCTCCAGTTACCTGTGCATACAAAAGATTTAGAGTTCAAAATACCATAAAGTCACACACGCATAATGGAGTATGACGCAACCCCCCCCCCCCCCCCCCCCCCCACACCCCACCCCACCCCACCCCCCACACACACACACAAACACACACCATCAAAGATAAGGACTCAAACAAGCATCTTTGGAATCAGGCAAAATGTCGCTTCAGTCCCTGTCTGGCTCAGACTATCTACATCGCTTCTGTCTGTCCTATCGCAAAACATGTCAAACATCTCTTATCTGCCCGTCTTCCTCCTCCTTCTGTCTCCCTACCTGTTTGCTGATCCACCGCATTTTTCTCGCTCTGAGTTTTTTTTCAAATCTGTCCCTGATTTTCCCCTGTGTGGCAGTGCTGCCTCGTGAGAGGCCACAATGCCCAGTGAAGTCCTGACCACCTCCGCTGCGCCCTGCTGCTCAGCAGCATGTGAGTGGATTAATGGAAGTGCCACAGCCCCTTGTCCTTCTGAAACCCCCCTTAACCAACATGTTCTCTCTCTTCAGCCAATCCCCTCAATGAGATCTGTTTTGTATTTGCGGAAATGAGATTTTACTACACTCATTATTTTATTACAACAGACTGCATGGTGGTCCAGACCGAGTCTGAGAAAAGACAGTTTGTAGAAGGAGGGAGGGGATTCTGTGTTCAGTACACAATGGATCAAATCACAAATACCCATTATTTTTCTTTTCCTGTTCAAAAACTTCTACATTCTTCATTCTCAATCAGTCATTTCCAACCATTCACACACTAACTTGAAACAATAAGTCAATCGTGTATCAACATTAAAAAATTTTTTTTTTAAGTCATTCATCAATCAAAAATGCCAAACATTCACTGGTTCCAGCTTCTCAAAAGGTGAGGATTTGTTTTCATATCATTGTAAATTCAATATCTTTGACTTTTTGACAAACAATGACAGAAGTTGTCACCATGAATGCTGGGAAATTGTAATGGGACATTTTTCACACGTTTCTGAAATTGTATTGGCTTATTGAGCAATTGATTTGATAATGAATCAAAACAAGTCAAATAGAGACATTAACTGATAATGAAAATAATAATTTATTGCAGCTCTACTGACCTTAAGAACCTCCACGGGGACCTGCATGCTTTGGTTATGCTGTGGGGTGCTAATGGCTGGCGTGGGTGCAGGTGGCCCAGCCATGCAATGCTGCATGTATTGCATGGCTGCATTCTGCTGCTGATGCTGCTGTATCTGCTGCCTCTCACGCTGCTCCTCTTGCTGCAGCTGGTCTCGCATCAGCTGGACACACAACACATAGGTATCACAGGAAAGCTCATTAAAGCATTGTGACCTATAAGCTGCCTGTGATGGGAAATGTTACTTTTGGCTTTTCTCTGCCTCCCTGGTTTTTCAAGAGTGGACACGAAGAGCTGCTAGAAGAGCACAATTGGTGACTCACCTATTACACATCTATTAAATCACCCTGTAAGAAAAGTATATACAGTAAATACAATAAAATATGGAAGGGCCAAATAGCACGGCTAAATTTATCAGTGGTTGCTGAATGTAGATGCCATTCAAATAAATGGCAGACCCACAAAGCTCTGACATTGACCTTCCTCTCTAGGGTCCATTTGATCAAACACAACACTAAAAACAGATTTTGATATTCAAAGCTAATGAAAGGCTTGTATGTGCTGCATATTGGATGGTGGAGGGTGGTTGTATTGTACCTGCATCCGCAGCCCAATGCGCGAGGCCATTGCTGGGGGGCGAGGGGGCAGGGGAGGGCGAGCCGACGTTAATGCACCGCAGTCCAGCCCGAGAGGTAGAGGAAGCTGTGGAGGAGAAAGAAAGGGAGAGTGAAGTGAGAGCTGAGTCAGAGGAAAGAAAGGGAAACAAATATGGTCTTCAGGGATTTCCAAACAAGAAGAGTAGCCATCAAAAGTGGATGCTGCCGGTCAACTGACCTGATCCAGTGTGCATTGTTATGGTTGCATTAGCGATAAGGGATAGGAGAAGGGGATGTGTGCAATGTGTAATACACTTTCTTTTTTTACATGAGAGCTGTGTCTTTGTGGTTAGATACTCTTTACATTATACTTGTCTTATCAGGTTTGTTTAACAGTGAAATTGATCATCAACTGTGATTTGAGCATCATCTCATATTTAAAGAAAATGATTACATCAGATAACCTCGGTTCAAGCTAACGATGACACTGCTATGTCCATTCAAGCTAGGCTAAGTACTAAGTGTCTGCACAGAGGTGACACGGATTCTCATCTAACTCTGGCTAAGACAGCAAACCATCATCATCAGTGAAGGCTCTTTTTACAGACACCTGTAAGTTCTGGGACCTTGTACTTTTCCACTAGCGAAACAATTGTCTTGGTCCATCACTGGGCAAGCTATTGGATCAATCAAGCTGTCTTCCACTCACATGACCTCTATGTTCCTACTGAATTGAATCAAAAGCACCCAGTCATCTTTTGCTCAAAGGCAGGTTTTACGACTCCTAATCCTATTTACTTATGCAATGGCTCTGTATATGCCTTAACGCATACACTGCTGTAGTGTCTTTCTGCATGAGGCCACGAATAACTGCCTCGAGAATAAATCAGGCTATTTAAAGGATGTGCAGTGTACTCATCCGACGTCTGACCATAAGGCTTTTCATGTCTAGGCGTTGCAATATTTCGCAAAGTTTTGACACATTATTCATCCAAAACAATCAGCAAAAATACAGTGTACATTTAAAAAATTATATCAGATAATATACCAAATTAAAGAATAAGTAAACTAAGAATCTAACAAACCATTCAAAGATCAATTTATCAAAATAGCTATATGTATTAATTGTATCTTTGGGTTGGATTTAAGACCCATTCCAGAAATAACATATCCCATAACTCTATTTTCATACGGTCCTTTGTAAATCCATCTTACTCCATCTATTCTTTACAAACTATAACAGTAACAAATCCCACTACTGCGTAAATTCGCAATTTCTTTTCTGAATTTCATGTCTTGAATCAAGTAAGGAAAGGGAAACACAGTTGAATTGAAACTGTGCTAAATAATCAAGTGGTTAAGGATACATTTACAGAAACAGAAACAGAGAAATAACAATAAAATAATAAATTATACATATTGCAATGGGCCCTGTTGTGCAATTAGAGCAAAACAGAGCACATCTCCAGGCTAACATCTCTCCACTCTCTGTGTAGGTCTGACTTTAACCAATAAGATTTCATATGAAATTATGAAATTAAGTTTGAAAGAGGGCAGTGGGATGACGTTAAGTTAGAAGTAACTCTGACTGGCCTCCCCCAACTCTGTTCCTCCAAAAAAATAAATTGCGAGGTACTTCCTCGATAACGCTGAAGAGGTCATGTGGGAGTCATGTGGTCTTGTTGTTCTTGGGTGATCATGTGAGCAGAAGGACGATGGGGAACACCCACAAACCCCTTACAACACCTCCTCCTCTTTTCTCTCACGCATACACACTCACAAATATGTATACATGCACATGCACACACTCAGTGGGGAGTCCCAGGACTGACAGTTCCCCTTCTGCAATGACTTGTGTTCATCTCCCGCACCCATGACTGACTAAGCTCGTCTAGACTCACACAGGTGTAATGAAACCTTTTAAGGGGCAGGTTTCTACTGCTTACTAATGTCTCTGCTGATGGTAACATGTTGTGAGACAACAACACACATAAGAGTGACAGGGATCAGGATCTAAACAACCAATCAGAATCTGATTCCTCCTGTCTCTCATTAGAAATGCTGTCTGTATATGGTCATAAAGAGCGAAAGACAGAGAGAAAGAGAGAGAGAGAGAGCGAGAGAAAAGCTCATTGTGCGTGAGGTACAATAAGAAGGGCAGCTCCTATTGAGGACTGAAGCCGCCTGTTGTCCGAAGTGTACATTTCAGCACCCGAGGGGGCACACACTGCCCGCTTTGTGCCCATTGGATGTCCCACATGAAAAACACACACCCATGCAGAGATGCACATTGAAACACTCCAACACAAACATGTACCAGAACTAAGACTCGAGGACAGGCCGACTCCACACCAGCTCTAAACTGACAAAACAGACTGAAATACTCCCCATAGACAAAAAGCACATAAGTAGAGACACAATATTCACAGATTGGATTTCCCTATAACACTCAAAACTACTGCTAATGTTGAAACAACTTTTGTACCTGCTGCTAACATCTGGAGCTTCAATGACAGGCCCTCTCGTAATAGTAGTAGTAGTAGTAGTAGTAGTAGTAGTAGTAGTAGTAGTAGTTGGCTCTTTCAAGGTTCCTATTTACACTGACAAACAAGTGTGTTTGCACATAAACACACAGTGGTGAAATGCTGCACAGTGTATTTATATAGTCTGACAAATGGGGTGATTACATCTCCAAACTCAATCGGCAAGGTAGGAATGCCAGCCAGAGGAAGATGTGTGCTCCATGCCTCAAGGGTCTCAGGATACACATGTAGGCTGTACAGACTGCAAAACTCTTAAGGCAAGTTTGTGATTGAGTGAAGTTGTCATAAAGAGCATAGGAATTCATGAAAATTGTTTTGTGCGAGGTCACAGTGACGTTTGACCACCAAATTCTAAATCAGCTCAACTTTGAGTGCAAATGGACGTTTGTGCTAAACAAAGCGTTTCTGAGATATCTTGCTCACGAGAACGGACCGGATGGACAACCCGTAAACACAATGCCCAGCATAACAATGAATACGTATACATGTTTAGCTTTACATGCTAAACCCAAAGCCATAAAGTGAAAACCCCCAGCTCTGCAGAGGGAAATTGATTCTAACACCATGTTTACATAACACTAACTTTCCAACAGTAATAAAGCTATATGCATTTCATATAGACTTCAACTGTAACTAAGCCGTGACACATAATGTAAGTATATGTCCTTTAACACATGCACATACACACTGACGGGATATCACTTCCTGATATCATATAGTGACACACTGCTACCAGGCAGCATGATCCCCCACATGGGCCTTCCCATTGCCTGGCATCCACTGGGGTAAGCAGGCAAGCAGCACACAGCGGCCATTGTGTGTCCAATGCTGTGATGTCACAGCGCCTTCACTTCAAACAGCCAGTGGGAGGATGTAGAGCGGAGGAAGCCCGGGTCAGAGGTCCACTCTGGATTATGCCACAGATTAGTCACAAACATACATGCCAACGAAAAGCTCACAATGGAAACATGGAATACATTAAACATGCTGTGCACAGCTCTAGTTCCTTCCTATACAGGGGCAAATTGTCACGCTCATACACATTCATAGACATAAAACACACAAGTACACACACACTTGGGGGGCAGTGTGGGGCAATGGCACCTGTGCTCAAAGACATGGTGTTAATTTGTGGAGTGTGTATTTTTAGAATTGACTGTGCCATGCCAAGAAAGGCCTTTACAACAGCCTATTGAGCATTTGAATGTGGGATGTGAATATGCACACAGACACTCAGGTGCTCTCTCACAACAAATCCTGTGTGCATCCACACGAACATGAGGCCACAGCTGCTGCATAAAATTCAAAGACAATCTATCAAAAATATTGACAAGTGCAGACACAAATATACATTTTATGTCTGTATTATGATCACAGCAATCCGGCACGGCAAGTAAAAGTAAAAAGAAATCCCCCAAGGACACGCAATGCTTGCATATCTCTTGAAATGTCTTTCACAAACCAAGTTTAACCTGGCCAGGCCCTGCTCCGAGACACAAACACGTTACAAAAACACTGTTCAAGAACCTCAACCTCAGTCATGACAGCCTTAACAGCGTTGTTTAAGTCATTTTGTAGCCTCTGTGTAACCATTGACAATCACTTTGATACTAATTTTCAGGTTATCAAACGCTTTAGTCCAACTTCCTGTGAAGATCACAAAGGTTCCAAATGTAACACTGCACTGTGCACTTTTACAGCTTTTCCATCACTGCACATGCGCACTCACACAAACACACACACCCTTTCCGCATTAAGCTATCTGTCTGCCTGCTCTAATGACTAAAATAACCCCCTCTGCTCTCTGTTCTCCTTTTCAGGAACACCCTGTTCCCCTGAGCCTTGGTGTGTTTTTTTGTTTTGTGTATGTATCTGCACACATCTGTGCATGTGTGTGTTTGTGGGCAGTCGGGGGTTAGAGGGGGACATGCATATACAAGGTAAGTGCGTGCATGTATTGCCGCTTTACAGCATCTGTCGCTTTTCAGGACGTGTAAACAGACCTAAAGTATCAATATTCCCTAAACCACGACCTTACACACTCAACGGGTATAGTTGGTAGGATTATGTGACATGACTGGCATGGCAAGTATGGCGTCCTTACCCCTTCCTCTTTGGTCTCACACACACACACAAACAGCTGTATCCCTTAGCGACAGAACACACATTCGGACATGCAGACAGACAGACTGGACAGTCAGATTACTTTCAAACACTCAGGACTGGTATTCTGTTGGGTCAATTGGTGCTTTAGATATATAAAAAAAAAACCATTCCTGTTACCACCCAACATCTGTAAGAATTACATCAGACACTCATGATTTAGTTAAAGCATACAGGGGTCATTTAAGTCAGGATTGTCAACTGTGTTAAGTCGGGGTAAAGCCCCACAATCACTGAATGCCTGGGCATATTTCCACTGTATAATATAGAAGCACTTTGGGCACTGAGACAGATACATATAGACAAATGTGCAATTACCTGTTTAAGAGGAAAAACAGTTCACAAAGGAGGGAAATAGGCTCTGCTTGAGATGCTGACTACATGTCGGGATGCTGGAGAAAGCGGATGGCAATCTGAAGGGGGACGTCATGGGGCAGGGAGAGATGAAAAAAGGCGATGGAGGTGTGAAATGACAAAGATACAAACAAAAACAAAGAGAGAAACAAAGAAAAAAAAGATGGTTGGTTAAAACTGCAAAATGGACAGATGGAATGAAGAGCTGTAACATAAAATGTGTTACTGTGAGTGTGAGCGAAGAAGAACAACAGAGGAAGCAGTGGAGTGTTCAAGCAGCAGGTGTGCAACACACACTGACAAACTCAGAATAAGATAATCATTTCCACGCCGGAAGTGAAGGAAGCAACAGACCATGGTTAAACCTGAGTATAAACACACAGACATTTTTGATTCAGTTGTTTAGTTCACTTTTCCATTAAGCAAATTGCTGCAGCTCTTTTGCAGCTGGTTCTCGGACATCATCGTGTGGAGTTTGCTATGAGGGGCACCCTCCTATCTGGTTTCTGGCTGTTTTAACACCTTCATTTTTCAAATGCGTAGTAGTTCAAGCATGTTCTTCTTGTCGACGGTTTCTATAACACAAAGACTATCCAAGTTGTGCACTCACTCAAATATTCAAAACACTGCAGCCTCTTCCTTTTGTTATACATTTAGCATGGTTGGGGTTAAGGGTTGGATGCATGTTGTAAAAAGATCAGTGTCCTTAGATTGCTAGCAAATGTGTGTGTTATTTACAGACATCAAGTGCTCACAGAGTTACATTTCTGCTCACCAACTTTTTGAAGGTCATCTGAATGAATCACCATCACTCATCAACATTGTGTGTGAATCACAGTGCCTGTCACCTTCTAAACACAGTCTATAAATAGCTGACAAATAGGGACCCTTGTCCAGAGTGAATCTGTCAACTCAGTCCTGCTCTCCTCAGGTCACAGATCATAGAGACGAGAGAGAGATGTGAAACTAGCGAGGAAAGGACAACAATAGGCTATCAGCACAAACACACTTACAACCATATCAAATCAAAGTACAACACAATGAGATACAGGAAAGACAATAGACCATCATAACCAATTATAACCACAATGCATGACTTCCCCTTTCCTCGCATCAGTTTTCACAACTCCTAGTTTTGTCAGTGGTGAAGCAACTTCCTTTGTAGGAAACCCTTGGAAAAAACTAAAACTGTTTGTCATGCCACAATGTCTTCAGATGAAAATCTTTTTGATATTGATGCCCACTTCTTATATAATACTTGAATGATAAGAAGGAAAACTAAAGTAAATGTTCAATCTGGAGTCAATAAGGCCATTCCCTGTGCAGAACATTACGCACACACACACAATTCACATGTAGTAACAGAAATAATGCTGATACAGGTATTCACACTCCGGTCACCCTGTTTTGCCGCAGGTATGGTGCTAGTATGTTATGAACACACAAAACATCTCTCAGCACTGTGGCTTCAGCTTACCATTTTGTATTTTTGAAATCAATGCTTTTTGGCATTAACATTAGAGAACTGTTGTATTTCATATGGTAACTTGCATTGTCTCCCCACCAGACTGCCACACAATCAGTACCATCGCTCTGACATTCTGCCTCCACTTAGCTGCACATAACAAACAATCATTACATTGCTAAACAATGGAGTGATGACTCGAGATCTCTAGATTCTATTTCTGTTTTTGAAAGGTCAAAATGCAATATGATATGACCAGTTTACTGTCGACATATATTCAAGTTTAAAAAGGAAGTACATTTTACTAAAAACACACTAAAACTGCTCAGACATGTTCAGTTTCATTTCTGATTTAGCGGCCAGTCAGCCTGAATGGAGCTCAGATTGACACTGATACTGATACATGAAGTAGAATAAGTAACTTTATAAATAATATAACTTTAGATCCTTACCAGCAACTCTTCAACTATCCCAAAGACAACATAGTGCAGCCAAGAGAGATCTGATCCTCCACGTGTTACTGCACACACTCCGTGACAGTTGTCAGTTGTTTGCTGGCTGGGACCGACAAACTAGTGCATTCATATGCCGGTTCACTGGTTGTGACGGCACTCCCCCTCCACCAACGGGCTACAGTAGACTGAGTGACAGTCACTATTAGTCACCTTCCTCCTTCTTTATAACCACCAGCTCAGCTTCCTATTCCTCCTTGTTTTCCTCCTCCTTCTCTCCTCCTCTTCCCCTAAATTAGCCTGAATGCCATCGTCTTGGGCAACAACAACGAGAGCCCTGTGTCCAGTAAACTTATCTCCCTTGCTCGTTTTCCCCTCTTTCACTCTAATGTGGAACTCCTCCTTCCGTCAAGCCTCCTTCCTGAAGCAATGTACAGCATTTGCATTTAGTAACACCTACACATGTGCATGCATAAACACAGATAGACCCTAGACGCAATTTCCTTATTTTGTCTGCCTGGTCATTGTGCATGGGATTTTCTGAGCTATAGGGCAGTGAATCAGCATATTTACTTCTTTAATTGCACACCCACACACCCTACCACACACACGCAAATGCAAATACAAACCGGCATGCTTAGATGTCAATAAGACTTATTCGATACACAGACCTGGAAAGGAAATAACACCATATATGATATCAAAGACAATCTGTGTCCATTGAGTATTGGTTACAGTTGTGGTCAAAAGTTTACATACACTTGTAAAGAACATAATGTCATGGCTCTCTTGAGTTTCCAGTTATTTCTACAACTCTGATTTTTCTCTGATAGAGTGATTGGAACAGATACTTCTTTGTCACAAAAAACATTCATGAAGTTTGGTTCTTTCATGACTTTATTATGGGTTAACAGAAAAAGTGACAAAATCTGCTGGGTCAAAAATATACATACAGCAACATGAATTAGCAATTTTGGTGAAAGTGAAAATTGTGTCAATGAAATGAGCTTCATAGCATGGCCTCTTAACTTCTTGTGAGTGATTATGAGTGACTACAGCTGGTGACTTCTCTGAGGCCATTTAAATAGGGCTCATTGGATACAAACGCCCACAAACGCTACAATGGGAAAGTCAAAGGAGCTCAGCATGGATCTGAAAAAGCGAATCATTGACTTCAACAAGTCAGGAAAGTCACTTGGAGCCATTTCAAAGCAGCTGCAGGTCCCAAGAGCAACAGTGCAAACTATTGTTTGTAAGTATAAAGTGCATGGCACTGTTTTGTCACTGCCACGATCAGGAAGAAAACGCAAGCTATCACCTGCTGCTGAGAGAAAATTGGTCAGGAGGGTGAAGAGTCAACCGAGAACCACCAAAAAGCAGATCTGCCAAGAATTAGAAGCTGCTGGAACACAGGTGTCAGTGTCCACAGTCAAGCGTGTTTTGCATCTCCATGGACTGAGAGGCTGCCGTGCAAGAAGGAAGCCCTTGCTCCAAAAGCGGCACCTTAAGGCTCGACTGAAGTTTGCTGCTGATCACGTGGACAAAGATAAGACCTTCTGGAGGAAAGTTCTGTGGTCAGACGAAACAAAAATCGAGCTGTTTGGCCACAATGCCCAGCAATATGTTTGGAGGAGAAAAGGTGAGGCCTTTAACCCCAAGAACACCATGCCTACCGTCAAGCACGGTGGTGGTAGTATTATGCTGTGGGGCTGTTTTGCTGCCAATGGAACTGGTGCTTTACAGAGAGTAAATGGGATAATGAAGAAGGAGGGTTACCTTCAAATTCTTCAAGATAACCTAAAATCATCAGCCCGAAGGTTGGGTCTTGGGCGCAGTTGGGTGTTCCAACAGGACAATGACCCCAAACGCACATCAAAAGTGGTAATGGAATGGCTAAATCAGGCTAGAATTAGGGTTTTAGAATGGCCTTCCCAAAGTCCTGACTTAAAATCCCATTGAGAACATGTGGACAATGCTGAAGAAACAAGTCCATGTCAGAAAGCCATCAAATTTAACTGAACTGCACCAATTCTGTCAAGAGGAGTGGTCAAAGATTCAACGAGAAGCTTGCCAGAAGCTTGTGGATGGCTACCAAAAGCACCTAATTGAAGTGAAAATGGCCAAAGGACATGTAACCAAATATTAGCACTGCTGTATGTATATTTTTGACCCAGCAGATTTGATCACTTTTTCTGTTAACCCATAATAAAGTCATGAAAGAACCAAACTTCATGAATGTTTTTTGTGACAAAGAAGTATCTGTTCCAATCACTCTATCAGAGAAAAATCAGAGTTGTAGAAATAACGGGGAAACTCAAGAGAGCCATGACATTATGTTCTTTACAAGTGTATGTAAACTTTTGACCACAACTGTATATCACAAACTTATGTATTATCGCAATACAAAGAGACATCCCATAGCTGTAAATTTGTTATAATTTACTGAAAGTCACGGTATTGTTAAAAACAAAACCAACCGGATGCTGTTTTTATTAAATATGCACAGGTAAGGTGACCACGGAGCATTGAATCACTGGACAGTGGATCAGTTTGTGACTGATGCAAATGGGTCTTCGTACATTTCCGAGACATCACTGATTACATGTGACATTGCGAAAGTGATCGCATAAGAAACTGCTTTTTAGAAAATTTGAGATGCTACAATGCAGTGCAGCACACATTTTTGTAACTTGCACTATTAAAATAAAAATAGAATATCCTTATCTTTAGGTCAGTAGACAATAAAAATAATGCTTACAACTGGCTTAGCGTGTCTGTGTGTACTGTAGGATAAGAGCATCCCAGTAACCTATATAACCTATCTGTGCGCGCGCACACACACACACACACACACACACACACACACACACACACACACACACACACACACAGTACTTTGCGTATAAAATGGAGCTGCAGGACCGCTGATTTCCTTGTGACAAGCAAGCGAGTTCAGATTGAAGTTAAACTGCCTCTGAAAAAAGTGTAGTAAGATTTGTTTACAAGAAACAAGTCATTCACGTCCAGAATCACTCCTCCCTCTGACTGACTTCCTTCATGATTGTGCACCCATTTTTATGTCAGCACAAGCAAAAACACACACAAACACAGATTAGTGCCTCAACATTCTCAATTAAATAGACAACACAAGCTCATCACTCCAAAAGCAGACACACAGACAACAAATCAAAGAAACAACAAAAGGTAGACTGATGACCACTTGCTGACAGGACTATTGAAGGAGCCTCCTAGTGGGGAAATTATGCATTATATATATAGCAGAATATTTTCACTTCAGAATATGTGGAAAATCTATACATGGACGGGTCCAAAATAAGGAGGATGCGGCAATATGCTAAAGGATTCAGAGGACAAAAAAGGTTTTTAATTAAGTAATTGTCAATGTAAACTTGTTGTCTATCACACTCCTTTATGAAGTGATGCGACTCTGATTTCAACTGTTGAGCCAAAAAAACTGTACCCATCACTGAAGACATTCCTCCTTATCAGACCTCGGCTGTAAACTCAACTCATAAGCTAAAATGCAGAGTGGCCAGCTTTAAAATCAATTAGCAAGTCAATCCGCATCTGCCTCGGGTTGTAACACACACGTGCACAAACAAACTGTAAAGGCCACATGCAGAATGCCCATTACGAGCAGCAGCTTGTTTGATGGATCCCCACTGAGTAATGTGTTACAACAACTCTTCCATCAACAAACTATTAGTACATCTCCATCCACACTCTCCTCTACCGTCCTGCATCCCTGAATGCAGAAACACAAACACTGGTATCAAAGTGCCACTCAGCTTGTTGTGCCTATCACAACAGAGGAGAACACTGGCCAGCATGCTTCAGCAGTACCCGGCTGACAAGCATCCCTTGTTTGTACACATAGCACTCAACAGTGGGCCAGCTCCAGTTCTCATAGTGCCCGCAGTGTATTTACTGGGCTATTTTGGTCCAGAGGCAGGACCCCCCTAAGGCCCTCAGCTCATTGGCTGGAAAAGCTGCGTTCCTGTCAAGTATGGCCAATCATAAGGCATATATGTAGGAGGGGAAATCATTGACCAAGACAGCCTTGTCCTCTTTTGACAATGGCCTATGGAGGAGGCAGGACCCAAACACACACACACACACACACACACACACACACACACACACACACACACACACACACACACGGTATCTTTTCAATATAAATTTCAATAAGTTCAAACAATCGTTGGCTGTGAAATGGTTATTAAAACAAGTGTGCTACATCATATGCCCTGAGGTGACCTCAAGTTGTGTGCATTTATATTAAGCCCTCTTTAGTGGTTGAATGATACATTGTATTTCCATACTTTGCACAAAATTGTAGCTCAAGAGATGATTTTATTGGGGCTGCTATGGCTGGATATCCCAATCACAAAGCCACTAGATGTATATTTTTAGAGCACTCTTTTTCTATTTGGAGAATATTAATTAACTGCTATGAATTCCAAGTAAACAACAGTGTGTTTGTGTGTGATAGAGAGAGAGAGAGAGAGAGAGAGAGAGAGAGAGAGAGAGAGAGTAGTGCAATAACCAGCCAACTAGCTGCACAGCATTTCTGTTTGCATGAGTGAGCGTCACTATGTACGTACGTTGAGATGGAATGGAAGGCATTTGGGAGATGAGTTGTGAGATAAAACCTGCTCTTTACTGCTCAACTCCTCTTCCTCTTTCACTGTCCTTTGTTTTCTTTTTCCAATTTTTTGTTAAATTAATAACCATTAGTATGAAGAATATTGCTGCCTTTGAGCCCTTTAGACTTTTGAGAGGAGGAGAAAGGACTGCAGAGAGACAGCAGAACAGGTAAAGAAAAGGAGGAAAGAACAATTAAAATCACTGGAAGAGTTCAAGGAGGGGTCAAGAGGACGATAATAATAAAGTTAATTAATAAATAAGCTTACAAAAGGAGCTGCGTACGTTTGTCAGATCAACATACATTTCTCGTAGAATGACCAAATATGGGGACAGGTTTTGATTAAGCAGTGCAGACAAAGGAATGTCGTTTCTCTATACACAGACACACACGCACAACCTTATACAGTAGATCACTGTATTTCCTCTACAGATGATTTTGCCATGGACTATGGCTAACACTAACAGAGAGGAGGAAGAGATTGCCTAATAAAAACATCAATAAACTCAGGCAGAGTACAGTGCAGCTGCTACTAATCCCAGCAGATAACAGCCCTTCTAAAATGAGAAGAGCGCCTGCTATCGACTGAAGGAGGAGCATCCATTCAGTTCTTCAGCTGACCAGTGGTATCACACGGGTTTGAATAAGAGATTATCTCCACTAAGACGATTTCACTCCCAATGTTGTTTAAGACCAATTTACAGTTCACATCTGGGAAAATACTCATCTTGGCAAATCACAAATTAGTCCTTCCACGTTACTTAAAAGGTATGTGTAACAACAACAGCACAAGTTGATGCTAATTTTGAATGTGCAAAAGGTCCTCCTTCCTCTTTAAAATTATAAAACTTTCATGATCACAAATGATACTCGGTTATTGAGAGAGCCTCAAAGACATCCTGTTTTAGACTAGCTCAGTTAACTCACAACAGAAACGTTGAAATTGAAACACCTTTGTGGTGTAATACAGCAATCACAAACAAAAATGTATCGAACAGTAAGACCTTGTATTTGATTCTGATCTCAAAGCCAAGTGTCATCAGCATAAGTGGAAGGAAATACTGTACTTCTGAAATATCCAGAGTGAAGATGGAGAGCAATGTGACGGATGGTGTGTGAGCCAGAAGGAGCTACAAGCAAATGAGAATAGAGAAAGTGTCCATCTTGACAGAAGAAGTTGACATGATAAGAGATGAAAACCAGTCGCTGGCATTTATACTAACCATATGCTAAAGACAATCAGTAAGTCATGGCTGCCCTATCAAAGGCAGACGTGCGATCCATGAGTATATTTGCAAAGTCATGTCATGAGTCATCAGTGAGTCATTTAACAGCTTCATACAAAACCAGACTGAATCAAAAAATGATATTGAGAGAAGCGGCCTTTCTGTTTTGATTGCAATTAGTCGAAACTGTTGGAAAGAATACTAGGAATTGCATAATCGAAAACCTCTTTGAGGAGACCGGAGGGCATTTTATTAAGAGAGTGCAGAGTTCATTCGAGGGTTAGTAAGAATGTTCGGTAGCAACAGACTTTCAACAGCAATGAAATAGATCGATTTTATTTGTGCGCGTGTGTGTTAAAATCTTCAATGCTGTAGGGAGCCTTGAAATCAAATTTTCTTGAAGCAAAACACAAATAAGATATTTCACAATACACACCGACAGACACAGTTTGCTGAAAGAAGTGAAACTGCAAAAGAAACAAGTCAGATTGACTCATATTATTTATATATTTTTGCTTGTTTCGAGGAGAGAAAATTATACTGAGGTTTGATCACTTGTTGATTGAATTGAATTCATCTGATTATTAAAAAACAGCCCAAAAGCTTTTTTCCCCATTTGTGGTCCTGTGAACATTGTTTACAAAATTGTCAACATTACAACATAAAGTGTGGTAGTGTGGGAAAAATAAGCCTACAAATGTCTTAAAAAACCATGGTTGAGACGACTGATGAACGTCTTTATGAAGAGATAGAAATATAACTCTTGAAAATCATTGTGGGCCTCTAAGTTGCAGAAAGATAAAACTACACCCCTGCTGTTCATACTGTCAAACAAATTGTCCAAACGTACACAACAGGCCAGCTGCAGTGTGTGATCACAGATGCATTTGAGACGCCATTCTTACTGAGAAAAGACAGACTGCGAGAGACAATCACTAATGTCTGTCAGTCAAAAGAGGATATGAAACAGTGGAGATAAGATGAGGAAGTGGAGTCACACATTCAGCACATGCGCTAAAATGCTCCACCCACACTCACCTCTGATAGATCATGGGTCATGTTGTCACATAGCACATGCCAAGATGTCATTCTTGTGGTTTAAAAAGTCAGAGCATTTCAAACATATTCGGTAGTTTGTTTTGTGTGTTTTTTTATTTTTAAGGGAAACACCACAAAGACACTTCCTTATTCAACTTTTTCTGGTCTAGTCACGAAGCGGTAAAAACACTGTCCAGGTCACAGGAGATTTGTCCCTGTGGCAGATGGATAGAGCTGTGTTTACACACACCCGATGCTCTTTCACACTAGAGTACATCCATTGAGCCGAGTCATTGTGCCTATGCGTGTGTGCAACGCTGCCTTTATTTACCTGAAGAAAATTAACCCCATCTCCAACACTTACAAGCAGACACGAGTCCAATGAGGCCGAAAACACGACCCATGCACACACACTTTTCCATACATACAGGATGTAAAGCTTGCGCTTATTTGTACACTTTCGTGATCCGATTGTATGCGTCTCACATTCAAAACATACAAGAAATTATCCAATGCAGCCAGTAGTTTTGGTAACTAGGATATCATTTCAACCAATAATTCAAAATGGTCACCTCTGGTGAAACCCGACTTTGTTTTCCTTTGCTGGCCATCTGAGCAGGCTGCTGCTGTGCTATAGGAGAGAGTGCAATCAGTCTGCCGGGCGTCACCACTGCTCTACATAGTGAACAATCCCCTCTGACCTTGCTGACAGTGACCTCACAGTGTTTACTGACCCCTGACCCTTCATACTGTGTGCACTCCACAACCCCACTGCCTCCTCAATGTGTATCTGTCCTCAGTGCTTCTAGGCTGTACAAAAGCTTGTGTTGGCAATGAGTGAGCACTGGTAAAGATCTTAAGCTCACTTTGCGTCTATTCTCCTCTAACACAACTGGTTATTGCATCCAACTTTTGTCTTATAAAGAGTCTTGATGCTGTGTTATTAAGCAGGCAGCAGACATCGTGAGTAATCTTCTTTGATCCTCTGACAGGATTTTGGTTAAGAAGCATTCCTAGGGAACATTATATAAACACAGCAAGAAGCACATGATAACTTTCCAGCCAATAATTCAATTCAGTTAAAATGATTTATTGATATGTGGCAGCACTGTATTAGTGTCACAGGTCTAGCAAAACTTTGTGCCAGTGACTCTGCGCAGTAGATCTATCTTTTTGATCTGGTTACGGACAAGTTTTCATTCACTAATAGATTCACAAAAATGAGGAGTAGGCAGATAAAGGCAATGCAAAAGAGAGACAATCCAAACAGAGATAGAAAGGTTTAGTGTCTTTCCAGGAGAACGGTAATTCAGGTTTAACAGTGTGATGACATAACTGCTGTTTAACTACTTTGCGTGCTACAACTCTGCATCAGTGGAAAAAGCCTTGGCCTCAACACACATCAACGACACATTCACTCAGTGTTTGTGTGTGTTTAAATACAGAAATGTTTATGCATACATACCGTGTGTGCCCGAGCCAAACAAACTACTCTAATGTATCAAAATACATTATTTCCTCGGAGCTGCAGCTGAACCTGCCTCCATGCATGTGAATGCCCATCTGTCTCTCAGTGACAGTGAGCAACAAAGAGGTGAAAGTTCTTTTGTCCTACAGTATCACATTTCTGTCTTCCTTTTACATCAAAATACAAATAGGAAAATACACGGGCCAACAATAATCCTAAATCGTCACTATGGTTGATTAACCTCAGTGATCCTGTGCTACTTCCCTGCAAAACTAATTTTACTGGAGGCGATTGGAAAAGGAACACCTAACCTTTTATGCAGATTTCTACCAACCTACAGTCATTAAAGAGATTATTAACTGCTGATAGTTTGATCATTGCTCTATTTAGGTTTTTCATGTTGTTTCTCGTGGCTGCAGTTCCTTAAACCATCTTTCATAATCTATGTAATCACAACATTTATTGGAATCGCTGAGCTCTAGATTTTCTATTTCTGGTAACTCACTTTATTATCTGTCATCATAGTGTCTCGTAACACAACGTTGTCGTCACTGGATCAGCGCTAATGGTGAAGTCTACGGGGACATTTATTAGAAAGGCACTAAGAACGAAAGTAAACAAGTCACGAGCGCAAGCAGAACCTCGACAAAAAAGGTACTCGTCAGTTACAAGCCGTCAGACCTATTAAGACCTTCCTGCTCGGACCTTTCACCCTGATTGTGCGTTCTGGAGAATGGTATGGATGATCACAGAGGCTAGGTGGAGAGGTCAAAGGTTAGAGACCGGGGCGTAATGTCAAACACTTGGGTGCTTTTCATTAGGCTCACCTATGCTTCCTCGCGTCCTCTCTCCTGATCTGCAACCTCGAGGAGCAAGGAGGTTCCTGGAGGAGCTTAGAGCGAGGAAACACAGGTGTATCCTATACAGAAGTCTTTTATCAAGTGGCAAGAAATGTAAATGCCGCACCTCCACATGTGGCACATAGTTTAATGCAACTACATGCAGCTTAAGACAAACGCTCTGGAGTCGAGCATTTTTAATTTGACATAATGGGCTCCTCCATCCTCACGTCTTTTCCTCGCATCTCTCTCTCTTACTTCCTCAAAAGTAATCAGGACTATACCTATTATAATGATTTCTATGTGGATTACTATACAAATATCTCACTTTTATGCAGAAACGTTGCCCATATTCTACAGTAAAACAAGATAAGATATGTAGTTCCTTTTAAAATCACAGCTAAATCCCAGGTAAATGTCTATTATTATCATAAGAATAAAACATTGACATTGCATTACTGGATAGCATTAGGCATAATAACAAACTCTTCCTTACACTCCGCACATACACACACTATTAATAAAACACAGTGTGTAAATATAGCCCACTCTGCAGAGGGAACAAAGGGGGCATAAACAGTCAGTGGTGCTTTCATTATTTTTGTTTTTGCACCATGAAGGATTTTCAAGCAAAGTACTTGAATAGGCAGAAGAGCATATACGGTTTACAGTCCCACCGCTTATAGCAGCATACCCCGGGGCTAAGGTGGTGTTACTGATACCAGCCTGGCCAATGCTTATAAATGGCAAGAGGGCAAGTTCTCCACTGATGACAGTAAAAAGGGGAAAGTGGCGCATTGTGGTCTAACCCAGCGGTTTCTCAAATGGTACCAGTGTCCACAATAGACACATTTCAGTGCTATTTTATGTTATTTTATTTTTCCAGTATTCCTTATTTTTTTGTGAAACTGGGAAATATCTGAGAAAAATAAACTGAAAAATGACTTCCAAACACAAAGTAACCATGTGGAAATGTTTTGGATATCTATTTTGTTCTAAAAAGTTTGATGTGTGCTCATGGATGACTACATCTTTCTACAATTATTATATATTCAGATTCATAGTAATGAATAATACCATGAGCTGGAGCTTGAGAAACGATGCCTTTTGATTTGTGATGCTTGCAGCCTGTAGCCCATGTCAAGTTTTAGGGTATATGGCTGTATAAGCACACACGTATCTCGTCTGCAATGCAGAGATTGTTAAATAAATATGTTTGCAATGATTTAGCAACATGTAATGACAAGTGCAAGACAGTGTTGCATTTATTCTCCTGAGGACAAATAACAAGTTGGCTACTGTTCATTTTAAAACTTAATGCATCACGAGACTTTCTATGTAAATCGGGAAATACTCACTTCGAATTAGTGCTCGCGGGTTTCCAGAGTTACTGGTGGAGTAGCAGAAGTTAAATTTCAGTGTCGGAGGTAAAATATCACTTACCCGCTCTGAAGGTCAGACAGAACGAAGTAAAGAAGTCAGGTTGCGGAAAAGTGCGTGCCCACTTCTCTCGTGCGCTCTGATCATACCAAACCTGCCCCGGCACTGTCGGAAGGAAAAGGCTCGCGTTTAAAAAGATAAAAGAGTTTCAAGTGTCTCTGTATTTGACTGACTGACTGCTCCAGCGTGTACCACCACTGGCACTTCGGAGGCTAATTTGTTTTCGTTTAGTCCGTCGAGATGTTGTCACAACTAGGAGCGTCTTTGGTCACCTGTACCACCACCAATAGCAAAGCGCAGATGGGTTTGTGGGAAATGTAGTTTTCCCTCATCTCTTCCACAGACTGGTATTTTGAGGCGATGACGTGATGCCTGTTGACTGCATAGGTTTTATGAGGTCCTCTAACTTTAGCCGAAGACTTCCAAAAGTACCAACACGACTATAGAGAGACAACTTCCATCTTTATCAGGTTTTTTTTTTACCGCCTGCAATGGAGACGGTTCTTTTATTCTTGTTTCATATTCATAACGCACTTAGTTTAGGCTCAATTATCTTTTACAGTAATGTATCAGTGTTAGGATGAAGGGGTTGTGTTAATACCCTGTGCAATACAATGTGATCCAATACATTTTAATTATTAATCTTAATTTGTTTTTAGTGGAGATTGTGGCCTTGTATTCTTTAGTTCAGTTTGTGAATTTATGTATTATTGCACAGGCGTCTAATAATACATAACAGGTCATATTATGTTAATCACAGGAACCACATACTGTTGACACACATTTAAAATCACATTTCTGTCAGTTTTATAATGTGGTTCATTTGACAATTCACAGCAGGCATGTGTGTATAGTGATTATAAAGACCACCTAATGTCTGACTGCTGTATTTAAAAATGTCTCAAAAGAATATGGCATGTCCACTTGTATAAGTGCCTGAACAGCAGGAGAACATATACATATATATATATATATATATATACATACATATATATATATATATATATATATATACATATATATATATATATATATATACACATACATATATATATATACATACATATACATATATATATATACATACATATACATATATATATATATATATACATATATATATATATACACACATCTATACATATATACATCTATACATACATATATATATATATATATACACATATACATATACACATACATATATATATATATACACATATATATATATATACACATACATATATACATATATATATATATATCTATATATATATATAGATATATAGATAGATAAGGAGGACCATAGCACTGCGGTAATACCCAGTATGACAACACGAGGGAAGCAAAATCAAAAAACTATATATTGTAAATCAACATTTCATGACAAGACTGGAGGCATTTTGAATAGGCAGTACAAATTTTAATTCAGTGCAGTCCTTTTTTTTATCAATTAACTCATCTGATGAAACTAGACAAACCACTTAAACAATCAACTGCTGATAACCACAACATCCAGCTGTCTTCAACTTTTATTCTTGGAAATGTAAATTGTTTGTGGTTAAATTATTGTTTTTTCATTCACAATATATGTATATGTGCAAATCAATCCAGGTTAAATAACTTAGGAGTCTGATGGACGGATAAACCAATGGTAGCTCTTTCCCAATCATAGTCAAGCATGTGATTGGTATGATTCATCTCATATCCAACACTCACTGAAGACCACTTTTATCACTTTGAGCCATTCAAAGTTGAGAATGAGATTTCACAGCAGGCAGTGGGGCTCGTGGCTCACAAAGTCAGGAAGGAGACAATCAAGATGTTAAGAACCACCCAAATCAATAGATGAGTGGAAGACGTCTGAGGTAAATCATCTCTTTGGCTAATTCAGTAAAGAGCAGTGTCACTAATCACATAATACCAAGTGCTGCTGCCTTGAACTAAATACATACATTAAAAACATGACTTAAACAATACAACTCTGTTGATGCAACATTGTAAAATTCTAAACCAATGGAAAATCAAGATACTTTTTTGTAACTTTTCAAGTGAGTTTAAAAACAAACCAAAGGAGGACGGTACAATGTTCCACTATGAGTTTTAAAATATGTGTTACACATGTAGGTTCAGCATGCAACATATTGCCTAATAAAAAATAATGGCAGACTTGTGAATTTTTTATGCAACTGGTAGCTCTAAATATACACATTGAGTAATTAATCAATATACATCATCTATCACTGTGATCTAATCACAGTGTTTTCTATATTGTGAAACATTATATTCTTGCCATCATCTGAAAATGATCGAAATGTGAAACGTTGAATCAACTGAGCATGAACATAATCCAGGGTTTTGCAGAGTCATCCGATATTGTATTTCTGATGAGTGGGAAGTGATAAGAGCAGAGTTCTTGGTGTGATGGATTCCTATATGTAGGGTGAGGAAGGGTACTGTGGGTGCCACCAGTCCATGAGCTTCACACTGTGTACCGGGTCCAACACCACCTGGGTCCCGCCCTGATCCCCCCTCTTCTTCCACCGCTGGAGTGGCGTATCCTGGAACACCAGACGAACGCGGTGGTGCCGCATGTCTGTGCTAACGTTGATTGTGAACTATAACAAAGACGGAGACAAACCAGTTCAAATTAGGAGAGGAGTTAAGGATCTTAGTGCACTATTTCATAATCCACTAGAATTACAGCCAAGTGGTTGAATGCCTGGTTGATGTTTTTTGGCGTGATTCACTAAAAACAGACCGTCTCTTTTCATTCATTCAGTTTTAGGCGACACCTACAAACTCTTATAGACTGTAACTCATACAACAACTATGTGTGATGACATAACTACCAACACAGCTCTCTCTACCATATAAAGTAGTGCCCAATATCCACCAAAAATCAAGCGTTACTAACCAGGGACAGTGTCATGCCCATGACCACAGGGGTGAAGATGAAGTTGAGGGTGGTGACCTGAAGCATGTAGCAGTCAGAGTCTGGGTTCGTGTGGACATCTTCGTATTGTCTGGGCATGCACAAGGACTTGGCACAACCATTCTTACTGTGTCCCTGCTGGGATGGAAATAACCACAATAACACGCAAAAGTAAATATGACAGCAACATCCCGGTTATTACCAACACTGTAAAAAGTAATCATATTAGGAAAGAAGTATAGTTGGTTTTAAACAAACCTGCTTTAGAAACTTGAAGTTGAACTCCCACAGTGCCTCAGGCCGAGTACCGGACACTTTTCCAACCCAGAACAGTAAACACTGCAACAGGAAATATTGAGCACATAAAAACAACATTTCCATAATGAAAGGCTAGTTTAAGTTTGGACATGCATATGTGTCTTTCTTCCTGGTGTCCTTCTTGTTTTAAAAAAAATATAAAAATGAGATAAAACACGAGACAAAATGAGACGTGTCAAAACTACACAAGGGGCCTCTATCATGAAGAGTTCAACTTACTCTGGGTCCCTTTGTGCTACTGTTGAAGAAAATCATCATATAACTTGTATTCTAAATACACCACATTTGGAAAATGGTATATATAACCTGCTACATTGAAGACATTTGGTTTCATAAAAACATTCCTAGAAAGTGATAAAGGCGCGCCAGACAAATTTAAATATATCACTCACAATTTGATTCCAAACATTTCCCGTACATGTATCAGGTGTTCTGCCAAAAGGTTATCTTGACCCAGGCGAAGACATGAGAGCATGACATAATGAGGAGACCAGATGTGCTGTGTTCTGATCTGATTTGATTGGTGGAAAGTGACATAAGGGGGCGGAAGTTAGACTACGGCCCAATACCAATGTCCCCCCTTACGGACTCACAGACTTTGAGGCGCGCTCCCGCGAAGTCCGTGAGGGTTTAGGGATGTCCCACATCAAATCGTCAAGTGTTTGAGGGCTCTCTGGTAGACATTTTGAGCCCTTTATGAACCCTTTCAATAAGTCAGCATGGTATGCTGACTTAGCCTAAGGGAATTACCCACAAGTCATAGCAACGTGACGTTAAACACGGGGTAACCAGCGGACGCATGGGGACGTTAAAAAAAGTAAACAAAGAGGACGGCTCACGTGTGTTCAGCCTGTCATATTATATTTACACAGAAACATTGAGGGTTAAAGATGGAACAAAAAATAAACTTGAAATCAGACGATATTTATTTATTTATCAATCAAATATTTGATTTTGTCATCGAAGATGTTTTGACAAAAACAAGTAAATAGATTATATGAAATCACCTCTCATCTTGTGAGGAAAGAGCCTGGAAGACATTCAAATCAGGGAGTACAAAGTAAATAAATACACACAATTATACATCTTATTTTTTGTTGTTTTCATGGTAACGTGATATGTTGCAGCAAAGTGCTGTCCCATTCATATTTACACCATTTCGAGCCTTTGCAGCCTCTCACACTCAACCATTTACCAGGTGACGTCAATTAAGTCCTTGAGGGTTCAGAGCTTAGTGTTTAGGGAGGACATTAGGATTTGGCCTATAAGAGTAAGAACTAATACTTTGGATTTGTTGTATGTTGCCTTGTGCTTATTAAAACACTTCCCACTGGGTTGCAACTCCAATTCAACGTCTCTTCTCGTCATTTTGCCACAACACTACCTGGCTGGCTGGTTGTGGATAGCCTCAATATCACATCAGCAGGATTGGTTAGCCCTAAGATTTCCTATTTAGTCATTGGCACATTTGCATAAAAAGGCCAGATCTCTTAAGCCTTTAAGCTAATAGCTTGCAATACTAACACATAAACAAAATAAATACAAAACTTAAGCTCCACATCCGTGAAGTTAGGTGGCTGAATACACATCAAAGTATTTACCTTGGAGTTGAGCACGGTCGTGGGCGTGGATTCTGGCAGGGCAGGAATTTTTGAGACACGCAGGCTGAATGGCTCATACAAATGGAAAAGGGAGCGAATGACACGGGCACGTAAAGAGCACATCCGGTCAATGCAGTCAGGCTGGAGACGGAACGGCAGGTCAGCATCAGTCTTGTAGTGCCTGTGAGAGATGGAAGAGCGAGAAAACATGTTAGTTATACAAAGTGTCCGTTTATTGGATATGGTCCTCATTTTATGAATAAATCATGAACTTTACATGTAAGGTAGTTTTCATTCTGACAAATGTATTATTTTATTACGTTAATCAAAAAATGTGTAAAGTAAAAGCATGGAAGAAAGACAGGTTTTAATCTGAGCAGTACTTTCACTTCTACTGACTTTTGAGGGGAGAACCAGCAAGGAATACTTCAAACAACCAAAATCCCATAAACATTGCTTCCAATTCAGTTTTAAATTGGGCCTTGAGGGAGCAGAAACACATTTTTCTGTTTAACTTCACAATAATTTGTACAAAAAATATTGTTGAAATTGAAATAAATACAAGCTCTTCTTATCTGTTCACCATTGACTGCACGTAGTTGATCAATAAAAACCACCTCACCTTCTGTAGAGCCTGGTCCAAAACGCAGCGGTGCACGTGACTGTCCAGGCATTCCTACAGATTAGAGCAAATCTGCACACGTCCTCGGGCCGGATATAGGAGGCGAGCATTAACCAAATATCCACTGGGTACTCCCCCCCATCACTGCTCTCAATGCTTTCTGTGAAAACGTGCAAACATCACAGTTAACTATTCAGTCCTCAATGTTATGACTCATGTACATATCCTCTATGTGCATTACAGATTTTTACACAAATAATACCCTTTCTCCTCTTGTTTTTCTTCTTGTGGGCCACTTTAGCATCATTTTCTCCATCCTCTTCCGGTTCTAGGTCATCACTGCTGTCCAGAGCGTTGGCTGTGACGCTCAGTGAAGACGAGAGGACCTCCTCTACAGCACCCTGAGAGGCCTCCAGGCCACAGAGTAATTTCACTGAAACACAGTTACACATTTGAATCATCTGGCCAAATTACACTGTAAAGTCAAATATACCAAATCGTTAGGCTGTGACGCTACATCATTAAATGTTACCTTCTTTCTCAACTGCATTTGCAACAGCCTTTTTCACCCTCCCGGACTTAACAATGGCTGGGTCGGCATCAGCATAATCAGCAACGGTCACTGGGGAAAAAAAATGATATATTTTCTAATATTTACACTGTCTAGAAGGCATTTGTCTTTCAAATAGCAAAACCAGCTATGACCACTACTGACAGGAGGCCAATTGTTGACGTTAACTTACATAACCGGTGAATTAGTTTAGCGCTGACGTTAGATGTAGCTACCTTTAGCTCTTGCTAATACCAGAAAACAATCACTAAAAGGCCACCGTAGTAAGTACTTACTTTAGCTATACTGTAGTATACGAGTCAAATAATTAAATGTTGAGTGCTAACAGTTGGCGGGTACAATCCATGAATGTATGGGCTAGGCAGCGTTAGCTAACCGGCTATTGTAAAAGTAACGTTACCTGATTCCGAACAAACGTCCCCGGCTCTAAATTTCAGCCGTTTTCGGTTCCCTTTCTTGGGCATGTCGACACAAATGATCTGCGAACGCTTAACGGGCCTGTGGGTCCTGCCATGTCTCTATGGCAAGCTGAAGTAGAGAGAAAGAAAGAAAAATGAGAAAGAAATTGAAAAATGTTCCGCCAGGATCTTCAGCCATCATGGAATGACGTGACGATGCAAGTAACGCGAGAGTATCGTTGTCATTTTCCCCCTCTGCGGCTTTACTGTCCTCTGCTGGTCATTTCGAGCATTTCAATGATTTCTCGTGACCAAAAGTGTAGAAAATGTCTGTCCCTTTGTTTTTACAGCCAATTACGTAAAAATGAAGTCAGTCAAGTATTTGACTGATGTTTTCTATTTTTTTGGAGGAACAGTAACACAATCTGAAGCAGCTGGGCTTTTTTTCAGCATGCTTTATGAATATTTAAGCCAAAGAAAAAATAAGTAAATAAATTTGTTGATCGTCAGTGGTGAAAATAGATGTTCCTTTTATTTCTCGATTTCCGTTTTAATAACATCTCTATATCTATATCTTTGTATATTAGTGCATTTGATATTGTCTCAAATACTATCTGTTTGAGACAATATCAAAGGAAGCAAGTGCTAAGGAGCCATAAGATTATTACTGTGTTACTCGTTTCATCTGCCCATCCACATATTACTCAACAGTATCAGAAAGTGAATGAAAGTACAGAAACTTTATGACTCGGTCTCTCATAAGGTTTCTAATGCACACCATTAAAGCACACAAGACATCACTGAGCCAATACACTTAAATAATGTTCATCTGTCAGAGAAGGAAGACATTGGCAGAAATCACTTATTGTTACCAGGCCCAAGAGTCACAATGCTAAAAAGATCCACAGTGCTGTGTTCAGTGACCTATGTAAATATTTTGTGAAAGTGCTGCAGGCCACAGCATCCCAAAATGGCTGTTGACAACATTGTTGTCAAAGCCTTTACAACTCCACTGCAGAGAGCCACATCTCCTAGAGTAAAATCTATGAAACAAAGCAAAATTTGTTTAAATTTTGTAGTTCAGATAAGACCAAAAAAAGACCACATTTCGAATAATAGCACAATACCTAATCAACATATAAATGATGAAGTATTATTATGGATAAAGATAAGACTGCAATGATCCGGTGAAATTCACGAGCTAGGCAGTATAGCAAAAAATAAAAGCCCAAACTTTGCCAGCTTCAACATTGAAATAATGTAATGTATCAGTAATTACAAATCAATGATATAGTATATTAATGAGGTTTAGCCTCATCTCATCAGCTTCTATCTAAACTTAAAAGGTGAAATATAATTGAGTGGAGGCTTTTGAACTCAAGTTGTGATCTTCTTGCACTGAGTATGCAAATATATACATGATTGATCCATATTTACTCATATTAAAAAGGTAATATAAATTGATAGAAAAAAATAATTTTAAAATTACATCATCTATATTGGCACATAGGAGAAAATTAATACATAATTGAAGGAACTAATGATGGGTAATATTGTATGGGTTTAGACCTCTTTCATAATCAGAAAATAGTTAACGGATGTTGAAACACTTCTTCCAACAAGCTCTTGTTTAATTTAATTTGTCTTCGGTAGGCAAATTATTTCTTTTATCTTTCCATGACAAATTAACTTTACGTATTTTTTTAAATTGATTGAATTTTTACCCAAATAATGATATCCACTTCACACTTTACAGCAGCCAAACCCCTGCAGAATTTTGTCAGAGCAGTATTTAAATACAAATCTGATCATAGTGTGGTCATGTGGAAATGTGGGGATGCATTGGCTCTATGTTTTTTTTTTACAAAAGCAGGCATATCTTTAATGTGTCTAAATAATTGCAGGGAAATTCAGTGACTTACAAATGCTTTACACTGCAATCATTATTAGTTTTACAGTCGGAATAACAGAACTTCAATTTACAGAACTTCCAACAACCATCACGGTTATAACTTAGAGATGGAAAATAAAGTTTTTGCTGCTATTTTTCTTATTGCCAAATGTATTGCCACAGCAACATGCTTATACATAAATTATAGATTATATTTATGTTTCATTTTAAATCAAGGAACCAAGTCCCTTGTTCTTCAAATGTTAAACGGTATATTGTTCACACTTTCAAACCTAGGGCCTACCTTTACTTTTAACTGTCAAATTCAAAGAATTGTTTTGTATGTGGGAAGGGCACATGTTTTAGATTGATAATTATTTTAACTGAAATAACCCTAAGACTGAAATAAAAAGTAAATAAAGTAAAATGGTCCCCTTTTTATCATTTAAAGTGCAACACAATTATTTAAATATGCTGAATCCAAAAATAAGCTCAGTATATATATTTTATATACATTATCCGACAGTTCACTCATTGGATTCAAAAGAGAGCAACATGTACATGCAGCCCTACCGGCCCCTATCACCCTGTGTGACTCCCCCAGCAGCGCTGTGGAGTCATTCCGCTTCCTGGGCTCCATCATAACCCAGAACCTCAAGTGGGACCTTAACATCAGCTCCATCACCAAGAAGGCTCAGCGGAAGATGTACTTCCTGAGGCAGCAAAAGAAGTTCAACCTGCCAAAGACAATGATGGTGCACATCTATGCTGCCATCATTGAGTCCATCCTCTGCTCCTCCATCAGTGTCTGCTACGCTGCATCCACGGCCAAGGACAAGGGCAGACTGCAGCGCATCATTCGCTCTGCTGAGAGTGATTGGCTGCAATCTGTCGTCCCTACAGGACTTGTTCGCTTCCAGGACCCTGAAGCGGGCAAGAAAGATTGTAGCCGACCCCTCTCACCCTGGACATAGACTGTTCGAGTCCCTTCCCTCTGACAGGAGGCTGCGGTCCATCAGGACCTCACACCACAAGAACAGTTTCTTTTCATCTGCAGTTGGGTTCATCAACAAAGCCCGGGACCCCCACTGACTCTGACTCTTACATCCCCAGGACAATTTCCTACTGTTACACACCCTTGCATATCCTTTCTATGTTAAATACACTTGTCACTTTTATAATATACTTGTTTTAACGTACTGTTATCTGTTAGCTTGTTTACCATATTTTATTGTAAATTTTAATATTTTTCTATTTTTAAATTATGTCTTGATTATTGCACTGTGTTGTTCATTGTTTATTGTTATGCACCATTCAAGTCAAATTCCTTGTGTGTGTAACATGATTCTGATTCTGATGTCTGTGAGCAATTACATTACTGTAAAGAAGACAAAGTCCTAGACACTGCAACATAAACAACAACAAAGAGGTAGCGCTTGGCCACTGTCAGTGTATGGTTGCTATAGGCCTAGCCTTCAGGTGCTGTGGAATGGATGGTAACCAATTTAGTGAGACTCATTGTTAGTCACTCAGAGCAAAGCACAGCCAAAACAATGCAAGGAGACGCCTGTTATTATTTATGATCTTAAACTTCGTTTTAGATCCTGCAGGGTGCGCTGCTCACTCTTAGTGCACAGCCTGCCTCTGTGGTTTGGTTAAACTGATGCTGCGAGAACGCGCATCGTGTCTCAGGAGCTCTCGTGTCGTGAACGCGCTTAGTGGTGCTGATGTGAAAAGTTAATTACATTTTACCAGTTAAGGGTCAAGTCTGTGAAAACTGCAGAAGCATGATACCAGTACAGAGTTTAGAAATGATGCTGTGACATGAGTGACCGTACTGCAGTCCTCCGCTTTGCACGCGCATGTGGTGCCAAACGCTTAGCCCTATAGGTTAAACGCTGGGAGTTGGTCCCTTATTTCCAGAGCTGTGGCTTAGTGGTGACAACTGCAGATTCCCCTGTGTGTGTGTGTGTGTGTGTGTGTGTGTGTGTGTGTGTGTGTGTGTGTGTCTGTCTGTGGCTGAGTAAATGTGTGTGTGTGTGTGTGTGTGTGTGTGTGTGTGTGTGTGTGTGGGAGGAGTGAGCGTCGGTTCGGTGGCGGTGTGTGGAGAGATGGAAGCGGAGAAGGCGGATGCAGATAAGACTCGCTCTCACTGTCCCCAAGTCTAAGGACGCAGATTAAACGTTTCCTCTCGGATATTTTTCCTTTTTTAAATTTTTTTATGCCAATATGCTATGATCTCCGTCGTGCTCACGGGCACCACCCATCCAAACGTACCCGTCTATCGCTGAGCTGTCAATCATATCACGCCGGGATTTCTACATGTGAGTGCATGGCGCGCCGGGCAGGGCGGATCTGCTCACGGGGTGAAAAAACGCCGCTTAATATGGATGAAAGGTCAACCATCATCTCATCGTTTCAATCACTCTGATTAGGTAAGGCGATGTAAGGATGCACGTTTGATGCACGAGGAATGTAATGCAAAGAGTGTAAGACGCGCATCTACGATTGTACTGGTGGTCCGTTGCTACGGGGCGTTAAAAGGCCCTCTCTCAGTTACTGTAAGTCTGTTTAGCAGGTTTATAACCCACATATATCCCATTATTAATCCCGACAGCGACTCTGTCCTATAGCGTTGCCCAGACTACGGAGCGGGGAAGATGATGTGCGAGGTGATGCCGACCATCAACGAGGGAGACTCAGCTGGTCCTCCCAGAGGCACCAGCGGCGTCCCGAACGGCTCGGACCAGGAGGCCAACTTCGAGCAGCTGATGGTCAACATGCTGGACGAGAGGGACAAGCTCCTGGAGTCCCTCAGGGAAACCCAGGAGACCCTCATTCAGTCTCAGACTAAGCTGCAGGGGGCGCTGCACGAGAGGGACGTGCTCCAGCGGCAGATCAACGCCGCGCTGCCTCAGGTGAGGAGGGTCGGGCTGTGGTGTGGGGTGAGACCGATTACATTTTGCATAAGACAGCAACAACCGTAAGGTACAAAGGTGGTGTTGAATGGACACATGTCTACACTGTGGCTGGTCAGTGGTGATCTTGAAACCTCCAACTAGGCAAAGCTCCACTGTTTTGTGCTAATGTTACTGAACATTTGATTGGGAATATGCACCAAATGGCCTTAAAATGGCATAAAGGTGGCCCCTGCTATACCTAATCTGTGTCAACATCTAATTTTAAGACCATCCGTATTTCAGTTTTGTGCTTAACGGTTGCCTATACTAGTCAGGTAATGTTAGAGCATACAAAATACATACAGATTGCTCAGAAAGTGGGAGGCTAATAGGGGCTAAGCATCTTATTTTGCCTCAAGGCTAATTAGCAGGTTAATGCAGCCATGGTGGTACTGATGAAATTAAACTATTCCTTGAAAAAAGTGCCGTTGGGTTGAAACGTGGCAACAAATCTAAGGTCCCACCGCTAGAGCTAGACCTGAGAAAGTTGAATACGTCTGTTCTCGAGCTATACACATTCCTGTTAAGAAATCCCCATAAGAATAGCTATGAGGATGATGGCACATGCCACTTCAGAAGCTTTTAAGTGGCAGTGTGCCAAAAAGGAGGATCTAAATGTCTAGTGGGTAGAGAGGTAATGTAGTAGGTTGAAAGATGGATCGGAGGTGGATGGAGGGTTTTTACTCACACAAGGAAGAATGCTGGCTCAGACTGTGGAGGTCTCAGCCAGTTGTCGAGAGCCTTGCTGGTCAGAGAAGAGGGCAGGGCCCACCTATCATTATCTGGATTGAAACAGCCTCACCTCTGTATGCGGTGAGCTGCCTGTCAGTAGTAATGTGAGTGAAAGGTGCTGATGGTAAACTGGGATATCTTTGATGTTTGTCGCCCATGTGTGTGTGTGTGTAAGTGTGTGTATTTGAGAAAAAGAGAGCTGAATAAGGGCTGGTGCAGTCACTGAGCATGACGACAATGAAGCCTCAGCACATAAAGCTGCGTTACCCTCTGACCCTCTGGTCTAAATGCGTGGCATGATGTCACAGTACGGTGTGTAGGTATGTGTGTGTGTGTGTGTGTGTGTGAGAGAGAGAGCAAGGGAGAGAACCATGCTGACGATGACAGCCTCACTGCAGCCTCTTGTGAAAGAAACATGGCCGCTTGCTAGTGTACATGGCCCTGGGCTGCTTGCCTCCACACATGCATACATGTCTGTGTGTGTGTGTGTGTGTGTGTGTGTGTGTGTGTGTGTGTGTGTGTGTGTGTGTATATGTATATGGATGTGTGTGAATGTGTGTGTGCCAGAGAGAGAAAGAGAGAGGGCAATAGAGGAGAGAGTGGGAAGAGGCTGTCATGCTTGTTTTCTAATCCTGCTTGGTTCAGCGTAATGTTTTATTCTAGCAATAATACAAGTATTAGTTATACAGTCATAGACCTCAGGGACATTATGCAGACATTATGACTGGCGCGTACATGCATAAGCTGTTTCCTGCTCTCTCTCTTTCTCTCTCTCTTTCTCTCACACACTTTCTCTCTCAAAACATTACAAACACTCGTGTACCATACACAGCAGTGGTCATTTCCACACCAGACACAGCAGAGAGATGATGCAACGGACAGTGGGTGAAGCAATCCAGAGAAATGAGAAATTCTCATTTGCAATTGATTTCTACTCTAGTTTATGTCTGCTCAACTGAAGAAATATGAGGGTAGTCTGGCCTTGATGCATCATTGGAAATTGCAGCTTGCATCTTCTCATGATGAGAGGGAAGTGTGGAAAAGAACGACATACTGTATCTGGTATCTCAAGTTTTGGTGTGATGAATGCATTAGAGCCATGTTGTAGCAGTTGGCGATGCTGCTGACCCCACCATTCTATGTGTCAGCGGTAATTAGGCTGATTCGCGGCTGTGCTCAACACACAGTAGTTGGTGTGTTTATGCCCTTGACTACAATGCAACATCACAGCTATTCGTTTGCTCTTGCCGCCTTTGTTGTGTAGCCCTCCAGTCAGTCTGTCAACATGTGTGTTGACAACTACGCGAGATGTATTTCTCTCTATGTGTTCGTTCAGTTCTCTCTGCTCCCAAGGTGTAGACTGATGTATGAGTGTTGGCACGGCAAGGCAGCCTTTTTTGCCCAAATCCAACCACTCTTCTCCTTCCGTTTGCCTACAAACATTTGTCATCTTCACCTACAAGGTGTGTGTGTGTTTGTGTGTGTGTGTGTGTGTGTGTGTGTGTGTGTGTGCGTGTGTGCGTGTGTGTGTGTGTGTGTTTGTATGTGGGTGTACTTCTGTTTTTGTTATGTCTTCTGTAGGTCTCCTGAATCCATGGGACTGGTCCGACCTAGAACTGTCAGATCTATGTCTTTCCTCCACATATAATATATAAACACACACACACACACACACACACACACACACACACACACACACACACATAAAGAAACGTACAAACAAACTGTGTTAGTGATTAAAAATGTCCATGTTCATTGTTAAAAATACATAAACCCACATCACCTTGGCATCAGCGCTCAAATTTGCCTCAGCAGCATCGAAAAAATGGGACGACGCTGCCATTTTACCACACACACACACACACACACACACACACACACACACACACACACACACACACTCAAACACACCAAGAGACTAGGATGGATATGTTCATTAGCTACAGAGAATAGAGTTTCAGATTAACATGTCAGCCCATTACAGTGCAAAATGCTTCTAATTCAGCCCTCAGAGATGGGTTTGCCCAAAGACAAATTAGGTTTTAAACACACTGAGACTCAGGCATGCATGCTTGCATGCTCACACATGCTTATGCCGTATATGCACACACACATAGTGCCTGTTCCTCTTCTGTGTGAGAAAAACTGTTCCGACACTGTCAAGTAGAATGTGTTGTAAGGCGAGTGTGTGTGTGTGTGTGTGTGTGTGTGTGTGTGTGTGTGTGTGTGTGTATGCGTGCGTACATGCGTGTGTATGTGTGTGTATGTGTGTGTGTGTGTGTAAAGCAGAGAGAGCAGACAGTGTGTCAAACAACATTGGCATTTCTGGGTCATATATTCCTATATTACTACTATTTTCTATTATTACGTGTAATATTATAACTTGGAAAGGCAGATTTAAAAAATGATTACAAATTAAATAACAGTAATAATAATAAATGTACTTATTTGGGTTTTTGCCATGAGTTAAATGAAAAAATTCTGATCAAGTCTGTGTTATGAGCCAGGAGGTTATTAGCTTACTTTAGCATAAGGAATGGAAGCAGATGGGAAACATCTAGCATGGCTCTGTGTGTGTTTAGTTTAATCCATACAGAAAGAGAAATGTAAATATGACGATTTGTAGTTTTAGGGGAAGTCATATAGCTATTGATCACTATTTCTATTGTTAGAACTATTATAACTATTTTTGATGAATAACAGCTTAGTTTCCGCTGGTTGCTTAGAGCACAGAATTTCCCTTAAAAGCACAAATCCAGTCTTTATGCTAAGCTAGGTAAGTCATTACCTCCGTATTTCACATTCGGACATAAGATTGGTTTTGATCAACCCTTGGCAAAAAAGAGATAAAATGTAAAAGTATTCCTTAAAGGAAACCCCCACCAATTTATTTTTAAAACTTTTGTTGTGGCTCTGAAGTGAGCTTTCCAAAGTCTGAGAAATGATTTCTGTGAGATGACACCATATGGTGGGATGTGAGTTTCATGTTTGGTTTGTTGGGTGTGTGAGTGTGTGTTGTGATGTTTGGACACCTGTTCCAGTCAGAGACAACACTGACTATTTTTGCCAGCATACAAGCACACAGAGAGAAACACACACACACACACACACACACACACACACACACACACACACACACACACACACACACCTCACCTCCTTTCCAAAACAACAACTGCCTGTTGTTCTGAATTCTAACCCCTTAGTCCATACTGAAACACATTTAAACATACTCGCGCACACACAACCTTTTGTATGTTGTGTTGTTTACTTGACCTCACATACTACTGATCTGTCTTTTGACTGTGTGTGAGGAATACATGAACACAAATTAACACACACATAGATTGCGAACATAGGTCTACATTCACTAAGCCTCTTTGAAGAAGTACATGTAAGGTATTCAGGGCTGCACATTATAGAAAAATAATTACATGAAGGAATTTTCACCAGATGACTTGAATTACTTTATTTGGAAATAATTAATCTTTCTAAAATGATTGGGGTGATTTTTGAGTACATCTGCATAGAAAATTAAAATAGCTTTAAAAAAAAACTGGAAAATGACTTTTACTCTGAAGACTTTTCTTTATAGCTACACAATTGTTTTCAATGCACCAAACACAAAAGCGAGTGAGCGCTGTGACAACTCTTCTGAAGTGATTGTGAAGGTATAATTTAGGTAGATTAATACACTGGTCGACTCACCATGACACCATTGTATTCATATATTATTATCTCATCAATCCAGACTAAAGTCAATGATCTAACATGTCATGGTATTAATAACGCATGTCGCTTACCCTAAAATAAGGTGGTTCGTCTGTGAATTAAGAAGAGTGGTGCCTAGAGAGGATCTAAGAGATATTACAGATGCAACGGAGCAGCGGCTTGTCACTAAAATGAGAATACCTGGTCCACCTTAAAATCAGCCCACTTTACAGTTTTTCTTGATTGCGTTGACCTGCTTAAAGAAACTGGGATCCACTCGGTTTTCATCGTCACTGTCTCAGCAGAGCACAAGACACCTCTTGCAAATGTGTTAACCCTTTCTCATTGGATTGACACATTTTCCCCACCCTTTTGCAGAACAGTTAACACGGATGTCATTCAAGCAGTCCAAACTCCATTGTTTTAGCTATGGTAACCAAAAAGAAACCATCTGTTCCTAACTATTAGAAACTACCTACATCAGTATGAAATCACTGAAGCACCTGTTTGACACTCCTTCACACAAATCTGCAATTAGCAATCAGTCTGCAGGCCTTAAAAGGTGCAGCGTCTGGGTTGTTCTTTGCCAACATGGATGGAAGAGGTCTAAGGCAGATGAGAGTGAGAGTAAGAGGTAGAGGGGTTCGAGGAAGAGGAGTCCAAGTGCAAGGTGGAGGTATAGTTGGAAGGGCTCAGGTTTCTGATGAAATTCGGGCAACTGTTATTGATCATGTTATCAATCATGGTCTTTCACTGAGAGAGGCTGGACAAAGAGTCCAACCTGTGCTAAACAGAAACACTGTTGCATCCATTGTCAGAATTTTTCGACAGGAAAACAGGTAATGTTGCTGTACAGTATATACAGAAATATCCTCAGTGGTATACTTTATGTAATTGTTTCCTCACTCCCATTACATGTATTCTTTGTAGAATCCAAAGGCTACCATTCTCTGGTGGTAGAGGGAGAACTTTTAGTGCTGAGCAGGAGGCAGCTGTTGTGAACATGGTTGTGGCAAACAATGCCATAAGGCTGCGTGAAATCAGGGCAGCAGTGATCGCGGATCAGGGCATGTTTAGGAACATCAACAACGTGAGTGTGACCACCATTGACCGCATCCTAAGAAGGAACCATATGGCCATGAAGCAGCTCTATACAGTTCCATTTCAAAGGAACTCTGACGTTGTGAAGGAGGCCAGATGCCAATATGTGGAGGTAAGGAAACATTACTACAGTATACTGTAATGCCTTGTCATATCATGGAGTTAGAGTCAACTGGAGTCACTTTTCATTGTCATTTTGCCTTTTTTTACTCAGAGAATAATGGAGCTTGAAGCTGAGGGGCCACATCATGTCTTCATTTATGTTGATGAAGCCGGCTTCAATCTCTGTAAAGTGAGGAGACGTGGAAGGAACCTCATTGGGTACAGGGCCACTATCACAGTTCCAGGACAGAGGGGCGCCAACATAACCATGTGTGCTGCCATCTCCAATGATGGTGTCCTATGCCATATCCCCACTATTGGCCCATACAACACCAAGCGCCTCATAATATTCCTGAATGCACTTCATGACAGGCTGATCCCACCTGAGGAGAGAGGGCTGTTGAGGCCTGGCATGCCACTCTTCGTCATTATCTGGGACAATGTGGCGTTCCACCACTCTCACCTTGTCAATGAGTGGTTTGCAGTACACCCTCGAATGATGATGCAGTTCCTTCCAGCATATTCCCCATTTTTGAATCCCATAGAGGAGTTCTTCAGTGCTTGGAGGTGGAAGGTTTATGATCACCGTCCCTATGAGCAGATGCCCTTGCTGAATGCAATGACTGCTGCTGCCCAAGAAATAGGTGCAGAGGAATGTCAAGGTTGGATAAGGCATGCAAGAAGATTTTTCCCTCGGTGCATTGCAAGAGAGGATATTGAATGTGATGTGGATGAGGCCATGTGGCCCCATCGTCAAGACAGAAGAGACTATAGTGGCTTTTTCTTATACTTTACTGTAACAGATTTTATTTTGGTTTACATGTATTTTGTGTAATATTTAAAGTATTTCAGTTTTCAGCCACAGTTTGAAAAAAAAAGAATCAATGGAATCAATAAAATTTGCATCAAAGCATTTCTGATTCTGGATCCAATTCTTTGCAAGAAGGCAAATTTGACAACAAATGGCACTGGCATGAAAGCTACGTACAGTAATTGGCTACAATGACAAGCAATGGTGCACTGATTCGCACTGAGTGCTGTATTTTGTATTTTGTTGTCCACTGTGTAATGGTTGATTGGAAGAGCTCATACACTTGTTTGCAAGTTGTGTTGTTTGAAGGCAAAATTTGCTTTTGTTGCATATTTTAAATGTTTTGGCACGGTTAGAGCCTTTTGCAAACAAAATGTGTCATTTCGACCATGAGTGCCACTGTTTTGAAAATGTGGAGTTTGAGTTGACTGCTGCATCAAAGCAATCAAGAAAAACTGTAATTGAGCATAGGCCGAAGTTGTCGCTAACTTCAGAGCTAACCCACTTCAATTTAATCAGCAGGTGGCAAGCAAGACAGGGGAGCTTGGGTCTTGAGGAGTTGTGGTGTTTATTCACTGTCATATAGCCTAAACTGTACACACACTGCACTGCTACGTTCACAGCTATAATGTTACTGCTTCCTGCACATTGTTGCAAACACGCTCGCTCTCTCTCTCTACTGCACACTCACTGATGTTGCACACACTACCCAGCAGGCCACTGGGGTTGTAAAACACTGGTGGAAACCCTTCCATACAAGTTTTCCTTTTTTATAACGCAGCAAAAACAGTTGTAGTACGTCCTGCGATGTGACAATTGTGCATGCGCACATCGCAATGTCGATGCTGAAATGATATATCATACAGCCCTAAACATATGCCTCTGTGTTTACATGTGAGAGCCTCTCTCTCTTTCCATCTCTTTTTGTCTCAGGTCTAGATGTGACACTAGTTTTCATCCTTGTTGATGTTTTCTCTTCATTCCTCCCTAAATTGATGTTTATTTCTTATTTCTAACCTCTCTCTTTCTAGCTCATTCTCTTTCTTTCATAAAGAGACTCTCTCTGTTTATCTAACTCATCAATAACCCAGTAGTCCATTATCTGGTCCCTCAGATAGTTCTTGTCCCCTCCTACTCCTGCAGCTGACCTTAGCCCACAGCACAATGCAGTCTAGAGTGGGAGGGAAGGTTACACAAATTGCTCACTGTTTAAATCTCTGGAAAGCACCCTCCTGTCTGTGTGACAACATAACAGTCTGGCATCGGTTATCACGTCATTTGGTCTAAATGCAGATTTGGTTGAGCATATAATATGATGTGGTGTGATATATTGATCTGTCGAAGAAGAAACTGAAATGAGGTATAATGATGAATAAAAAGTTGGCAGCCTTAGTCAACAATCACCAATGTTTACAAAAGTCAATTCAACTTTCAGAAAATGGGGACTATATTTTCATAACTAGGGGCAGCTGTAAATGTTGCCATACAGTGGTGTACATGTTTACATATTAATATGCTGTGACATCCCTGTTGATTGTGGTTACAGGTGAAACAGATCCCACTTGGTAGGGCCGTGGTCAGAGGTGATACACTACCATTCAGCCTGGTGTTTAAGTACTCTAACATTTGGGAACTAGTTGAGTTCAGGTTTTTTTCGATGAAGAATACCATTTATGTTCTTCATGAAGATATCAGCCAAAGCAGATGTGCATCCTCAGGTTAGAGCAATGTAATGAAGGACAAAGAAAGTTATTAGTTAAGGACCTTAATCAACCCCAGTTTTGCAATTAACAAATTTCCCCCTGGAGATGAATAAAGTATCTATCTATCTATCTATCTATCTATCTATCTATCTATCTAATTAACATATGGGCTTATGGTTAGCTCGGCCAATAAAGAGTAGGGTATTTCACCCTACTTTAACCAGGGCCAGCAGAAGTGAACCTTGCAAGCTTGGTACTCAGCCATCACAGTAACTGTACTAAAGGTGTGTTTTGCTTACAGGTACAGTGTGAGAGGGGGTGTATGTCAAAGCTAATACACCACACTTCAGAGGAAGGAGGAAGAGCTCCAAGGTCCCCCTGCACTGTGTTTGGAGGTGGCCTGAGCTTATCATGACACACACATTCAGCAAGGCACAAACACCCTTCCTCATATCCACATCCATCCCCAAATACACAATAACACACATACACACATACTGTCTGTGTTTTCTTAAATGTCAGCATGCGTCTACATGTCGTGTCAAGTATGTGCGTGTGTTTGTGTGTGTGAGCGAGCATGCCCACGGCTTGTGTTGCTTCTGCATGGATGGCTGAGCCAGCTTTGTGCACCATGATAGGAGAATATTGAAGAGGGTGGGCAAAGTCAGTGGAAAAATTACCACATCTCATTGGTCTGCTGCTGAAGTCCAAATCTTGTGCTGCGTGTTATGTAAGCACCAAATACTGGAATTTGGGTTGATGTTGAGGAAAGTGGAGCATGAAGTGAGCAGCTAAATGTCACCAAGAAACCCTGTAAGACGAGAGAGAGAGAGAGAGAATGAAACTGAAAGAAAGATACCCCATCCACGTTTTTACCCCTTAACCGCACCAAACCATTGCTTATCCTCAACCATCTCCAATATTTATTTTTAAGGATGTTTTGGGGCAAGGGGTGAGAGAGAGGGGGAGAAGACATGCAACAAAGGTCTCTCTGTTGGAGTTCAGAGTTGGCGTCTTAACTCCACGGCCTCCAACCATTATCCACTAAACTAATCCATTTTAAGGTTAATACCTAAACAGGAAAATCCCAGTATTTCACTATTTGAAGTGAACGATTATCCTCATCACTTCAGTTGTAGGTAATGTAGCACATCTGAAATGTTTGTAATCGTCCCTCATATGACAGGAAAACTATGTGGGCGTACAACTACGGACATCATGAGCTGTGATGGATGTTTACAATGTTTGAATTTTCGCCCTTCGCCTTTGTTTTCTCTTCAGATTAGCTAAACTAGGGATTGGCAATTTTGCCACATTCCCAGATGTCGGCACTTTACTTTATTATGCTCTAATCTCTTGTTTAACCTTCAGTTTTGATGGACGAGTCAGACACCTTCTGCCCATAACGATGGGCAGACCCAAAATGTTGCGAGAGAGAGAGATAGAGGAAGAAGTGAGAATGAATCTGATTAACAAGGTGTCTACTACCTCCCAGCAGCAGACTGACATCACACCTCTCTCTCTCTCTGTCTCTTTCTTATCCTCTCTTCCTCTCCTGCTGCATCACGACAGCTTTACATCATCTCTCAGTCTCTTTTCCTCCACTCCTCAGCAGTTCACTTCTCTTCTTCCTGAGTGTGTTGTCCAGTCTCGATTCAAGCACACCCAAACGCTCTGACATGGTCAGACCGGCTCCTGGCAAGAGCTTATGCACAGCTTTCGGGCCCCTGAGCACTAATAGATTATTAGTGTGCAAAGCTAGCTCCCCCACGCTGCCCTGCCACACCATGGCTTCTGCGCTTCATCTCTCAGTGGCATCCATCCTTCGCTCCCTCCATCCCTCTGCCAGTACCATCTGGCTCTCAGCACCAGGCACATTTAGCTCAGCCGGGCGCCAATTTGTCCCCTTGGCTACCCGGGAGAAAGAAGGAGAGTGAGGGAAGAAGGAGTGGGAAAGAGAGATAGATGTGGAGAGTAAGATTTAGCAAGGAGAAACAAAATGAGAGTAAGTCAGGAAAAGAAGACGTAGAATCAAGTGTACCTGACAGTCCCCAGTAGCGAGGGACATGCTCTGGTAATGGATAGAATGAACAGTCAGTGTGTGTGTGTGTGTGTGTGTGTGTGTGTGTGTGTGTTTGTGTGAGAGTTCCCTCTTCCTGGTAATAATAGCAGAGTGATTGGAGTTGCAGGACCACCAGAGGGGATGGCGAGAGTAATGAAGGAGGGAAGCAGGAAAGGACAGAATGAGAAATAGGAGGAGGAGCAAGGGGATGTGAGATGAAGTTTTCAAGCCAGCAGTTAAGCCCACAGCGGCCCTGCCATGTCTAACAACTAACCTATTGGAACTCTGTCAGTTCGCTTTCACTCATGCAACTCCCTAAGAATGGAAGATAAGGCGTCGGTGGGCGGGAGGGGGTGTGGATATTGGACTGCGGTTTTGTTGTGGAAGTGTGGAAGTCAGACTGTGTGACACGGTCTCAATGCCCAAGGTTATGAACTTCAAGGGCATACACTCTGAAATTGTACTCACCCCCACATGTGCAAAGACACACAGTAGTAAGGGCGACATCTTCTAGACCCCAGTTTTTCCCAGCAAGAGACTTAAGCAGCTGCAGCACAGGCGGCGGCATCAGAAGCTAAGTCCCCGGCTGGACCCTTAAAGGGATTTAAAGAACTTCAAAATGCTTCATCTGCCCCATGAAATACAGCTTGTCAGAATCTCACAACATAGCACATACCCCCCCACTGCTGACTGTCAATAACACACACACACACACACACACACACACATACACATTTGAAAGAGTGTGGTGGTGCAAGTGAAATGCAGGATTTGGAAGAAGGACACAGTGGTAGGACAAATATTGCTGTATATAGCTAATGGCTCCTGTGAAGCATATATTTCTCGATGGGCATATGCACGTTATGTGAATAGGCTGCGCAAGAAATTATACTTTTATGCTATTTGTTTAATCATTTGTGTTGAATTGGTTCCAGGATGTGGATCATAAATAAGCATCTGTAACCCATATACATTTTTTTTATATTACTGATATTTTTCTACACGAGTAGCCTTTATGAACTGGCATAATTAAGCAACAACGATGTGAGTGATATGGAAATAGGAGTAGAGTGTTCAGCAATACGTTTTAATACAAATGAATCTCAGACTACTCCCAATTATATAAAAAAAATAAAGCTTGAGCTTGAGAATTGATTTGTAAAGAAGAAATCGTTTTCTTCATAAATTGGCTCATTATTCAATTTCCATCTGTTACAAAATTATTTTACTCACCACACAATGTGTTACAAGTAATTTGCATTAACTGATTTTATGGTCAATTGTTAACACATTGACAAGTTATCACAGTTGATGTGTCTGAAGTGTTGAGCAGACAGTTGCTTATTTACAAACCTAGCAGATTTGGAGCAACATTAGCATTAAAAAGGATAGTTTGGGTGTTTGGAAGTGTGGTTGCATGTGGTACTTATCCATATTTAGTTTATTACCTGGCCGGCACGTCCTTGTTTGGAGAATCAGACAGGAACACCAACACAGGAAAAAAGCAATATACTGTTGTGGACGGGGGCAGCGGCAAAACGTATTTTAGGCAACTAAAAGAAAGGCCCACCTGAAAAATCAATATCACTTTAAATGTACACTATATTTAGAATATTTTCACCGCTTTATCTTGCCTTTAGATGGCCCTTTCTAAAGGAGAATTGAACTGAAAGTGAAACAAAGCCAAGATACTCCATTGACAAAAACAGAAAAGCTCAGTTTCAAATATTCTAGATATAGCTTACTTAAACTGATATTTTTTTAGGTGGGTCCTTCTTTTAGGTGCTAAAATACATTTTGCTGCTGACTCGTCCACAGCAGTACATTACTTTGCTCCTGTGTCAGACGGTGTCTGTTTCTCCAAACTGGTGAAGTGTCAACTGCCATCTACTATAGCTAATATACTATGGATGAAGTACCTCATACAAACCCACCTCAAACGGAACTATCCCTTTAATTTGCTAAAATGCTATGTAGAGCTGAGAGGAACTGCAGTCTCATGATAATTATCTGTGCCAGTGGCACTATTGGACACACTATTATATTACACATAGTCATTTTATCCATTGTTAATATAAAAATATTGATGAGTGCATCAATAGCGCATTATCTAAACCACTTATTTAGAGGTGAAAACAGGAGTCAACATACCCAAAGTTCTGGGAACCAGGAAGTAGCTCTGCAATGCAATGAAGTTTGGGTAAAAATTCTTGTTCACTTATGTTTTCATTTTGGTCTAGTTGTGCAGCTTAAACTTGATTGTCATTCTTGTCTTCTTCTTCTTCTTCTTCTTCTTCTTCTTCTTCTGTCAAATCACCCATGCTTTCAATCCAGGGAGTGCACATTTGCCTAAAATGTTCATGTAAGTCAGGGGTGTCAAACTCATTTTCACCCTGGGCAACATCAGCATTATGGTTGCCCTCAAAGGGCCGGTTGTAACTGTAAGACTGTATAAATGTAACTACTCCCTAACATATTGTTAAATAATAAAATATTGTACATGCAGTTATATAAATCGGCGCATGTGAACCACGGATTAATTACACAGTTTACCTTCACAATCACAGTGTGAAATAAAATGTAACTGACAAAATTAAACGACGATATGGAAAAACTGCTGTCTAGCGGCCAGATGCCGTCATTTTGCGGGTCACAAAATCAACATGCATTGTGGGAGATGTAGTCTATGGTCACTATACACTGTAAAGCAACATAGACTTTAATTTTAAAACAATCATATGCCTTTTATATGGAAGCCCATTTCCAGCAGCAAAAAAAAGATTGCAAAAAAAAGATGAAAAGTTAGACTTGATAATAAAAATATCCCCATGGCACTTTTGGTGCATTCATCTGTAACAATGACACTGACCAGATGTTTCCAGTTGCTGTTCAATGAAGGTTGCCAACTCAGACACATCGGTTTTATTCTTTCTACACTAGAGCTCCTTCTTGCTTAAAATCCTTTCAAGGGTGTGTTTGCTCAGTACAATCTCACATGAAACAGCAAGCAATTGAAGTATTTCATCTGTTGTAAAGCAACATAGTCTTCAGTGTACTCACAATCCATTTCTATGTCAAATGTAGGGTAACTGCGAAAGAGCTGCTTCTATGACGGTTGTCATAGTTATGAGATAGAAAGTCAAAATTATGATATTTAAAGTCATAATTATGACTTTCTATCGCATAATTTCGGCCATGGGGATATTTTTATTATCGAGTCTAACTTTTCATATTTATTTTTTGCTGGCGGATTCACAGGCCACATAAAATGACGTGGCGGGCCGGATTCGGCCTGGGGACCTTGAGTTTGACACCTATGATGTAAGTGATAGATTTCATGGCAGACACTTTAAAAAGGGGACCCAGGCTGTAAAACATAGAATATGATCATTGCCTCGTATAATCCTCAATTAGTTACTCCTGGTAAACAGACGCTAGAGGTATTGATTTCTTGCATAAGAAAATGGTTCAAGTGATGAATTGCCCACACAGAGTCAGCACTTCCTGGTACTGTGTGTGTGTTGAATTGGGCTGATACGTTCCACACACACAGCCACACATGCACACGTGCAGGAACACATACAGAACACTCTCGGATGTGTCTCGCAGAGAAAGATGTATGTGGAGATGTGAATAAGATGTTAGCCAGCTGAGAGCGCTATCATGGCTGGCCAGACACCAAAATACGCAGTATTCTGAGGAGATAAATACATGAAGACATGCACCAACCTCACAATTCTAGACCCTATCTGAGGCAGACTTCACTAAGTACATAATGGAGAAACTAATAAGATATTTTCAGAGCACGTACATCCACAGAAAGCTCTCAGATCGTCTTGTCTATGTATTAAATCACGATCCGTTTATTCAGCACCACCTACAACAGTTCTCAGCGGCAGTCTGTTTTCATTTACTTCCAGCTCCATTCACAGACGTGTGGGTTGGTGCAGACACATTTAAACAGTTTCATATACAAGCTCCATCCCTGCGTCTTTGAATGTGTGCTGAAGTTGTTCTGCAGCTTTTTGTTCATCATCTCTCGATTCATTTGTTTTTGTGTCTCCTTGTTTACCTGCAAAGTGCAAGAAACTGTTCTTTAAAATTACTTAATTACTTAAAATAGACTTGAGTTGACTCAGTGAAGACCCAATATCCATATTGAGATTACAGAGACACTGATGTGTTCCCTCTCTTCAAAGTCTTGCTGTCCTCCCTTTTGTTTCTCCCTCAGTCTCAATGACTCTCTAGCTCTTGCGCTCCCTTGCTCTATGTCTTATCAGTGCTGATGGCTTTAAGCCCGTGTGCTGAGAGGTCTATTAGTTAGCTATCGTTCTGTCAGATAATGCTTCATATCTCTCAGCTAGTTCACTGTACTTACAGCTTTGCTCTGACTGCATGAGGTGGGAGCACAGCCGCTGGGATATGAGACTAGGGCACAAACATCCACATTCTTATATTTTATATATACATATACATATATATCAAGCTCACAACAAGAGACTGAAATCAATCACAAGCTGCAAAATATATGTATATAAATATATATATATTTTTATACATATATTTTGCAGCTATATATTTATATAATGTTACGTTTATAAATATATATATATTTATATATATATATTTATATACGTATATTTTGCAGCTCGTGATTGATTAAAATATATGTATATAATAAATATATATATATATATTTATATACGTATATTTTGCAGCTTGTGATTGATTTCAGTCTCTTGTTGTGAGCTTGATGAATAAAAGCTCAAAATGTTGTTTAGGTTCATTAACTTACCAAGTGGAAGTGTATGTGTGTATATGTCCTGTAGCAATTGCGTGTGTGCAATGAATTAATCTAAATCAGCTCATTAAACCAGGAGGTCTTCACATCTTCATAGTAGCCTGAGACCATTTTACTATGTTTACATGAGGCTATGCTTATGTGTGTGTGTGTGTGTGTGTGTGTGTGTGTGTGTGTGTGTTATTATTGCACTGTTTCACTGGTACCAAGGAAACATTTATGTGATTGCATTGTTAGGTCCATGTAGTTCATCTCATTACAATGGTTATAGCCTGAACCGCTCCCACATATTGTAATTGTATGAATAACTGATATGCACAAAGTCACTGTCATCTCCGTGGCCAGCTCAGTCTGTCGATGATGAAGGTCAGTAAGCATTGTGGTGCCCCATTAGAATAATGGGGGCTGTGACTATCCTGCCCCAGTGCAAGAAGAACATCATTCACACTTAGCTGCTTTTCTCTCTCTCTCTCTCTCTCTCTCTCTCTCTCTCTCTCTCTCTCTCTCTCTCTCTCTCTCTCTCTCTCTGTCTGTTGCCGTATGCCCCGCACTGTCTCTTCTTGCCCTCAATTCCACACTCCAATAGCCCTTTCATTTACTCATACTGACTCTCACTCACTCCACTCTCGTGCACACACACAATTAGACTTTAAACACACAAGCTCCGTGTCAGTGACATCACATGCCCCTTGGATGTTTTTGAACCCCTCGAATTTGGTTTGACTCTCAAGCAGTGCACTCGTTGTCGATACTACAACAGTAACAAACAATATAAATGCACTGAGAAATGCTTGACTATATAATTGGAAAGGCCTGCAGTATATGCGATTGGAAATGACCTAGATCTGGATAATTGAACACCTGTAGTCAGCAGCATTCAGTTTGACTTACAGTAAGCCTGATTGTAGTTCTGTTTGCTATTACATACAGCACATTAGGTCATTCAGGACTTCTTTCTAGTTTATTTTAATTTTGTAATGTACAACACAGTGCTTTTTTGGCAGTTCTGTAAGACAAACAGTGCCAGCAATGGCATGGCCACCCTTATATGTAGAGAACAGTTTAATCCGCTCACAAGCTTCATCATTTCAGTACAGTTTGTGGTAGTGGTATATTCTGTTTCTCTACTAATTGTTTTTGATCAATATAGAAATACAGTTAGTTTGGTTAATTTTATAACGTGGAATCTACATAGTGGACTTTTCTCTCAAAATGTGTTATTCAAGCTGCCATTAGAAAGCTCTGAAAATGAATGTGGTATAATTTTCTTGCTTGTAAAAATGGGTCTGAGCTTTTTAGAAAGCTCTCAGATCCTAATGGGGCTCTAAGTTAGTGCTTTATTAAATGTAGGTGCACGGGAAAGTGCAAACACTTAAGTGTATGCATGTAAAAGATTGTTGTGCTACTATCAATTATGTGACAAATATACACAGTGTGTTGTTTGCTTCAGATGTCTGTGTCTGATAATAGTGATCCTGACCAGTTGTGAGGTGAAGGAGTCTAAAAGTTTTCTTTTAATAATATGCTGAATTCTCTCTCTTTTTTCTGTTGGTTTGTTATGGTCGCGTGGCTCTAAATACTACAAAACCCAAGTAGCCAGTACGACGTTGTTGAAATTGGTGGAGAAAATTCCAGTATACTGGAGTCATACAAAATTGACCCTGAATCTAAAAGTAAGCAGATTTAAACTGATGAATGTTTTATCAGGTTTCTACAAAGGGTAACGTTGAGCTTCCAGCATAACTTTAAGCCCCTTAACCGTATTCTTCTACAGGGAGTCATGGTGGCCCTCAAATGTTCTTGTGCACACATAGGCTTGTACCTTTGACTTCTGTACGTTCAAATAACTCTGTTAAATACAAAAATTATCCCACAACATTTCCCAGTTCTTGTATTCCTTTTCTTAAATTTGACTAATTTTAACAACTTACAATGATCACAAGGTCACATTTTGGGAAGATTGTGGTTGTTGATGAAACTTGTTTGGAGCTATCTATTTTCAACAATGTAAATCAGTGGAAGTCGGTTTGTCTACAGGCCAACTCCTCAGTGTGTTGCAGAGATAAATATAACAACAGTCTCACGGTGCCAAACAGCACTGCATGCATAACCATGGCAAAATAATGAAATACTTGCCATTTACTCTTGCTTTCCAGATGTGACAGCTGTGAGCTAACACCTTTTAAAATATCGTAGGGGAAACATAAGAATTTAATTTGAATGGGAGACATTGTTTGTGGTAACGAGTGGAGGAGTTGGCGTGCACTCATCCCCTCTACTCAAGTTCAGTGACGGCTGCTAAAAGCCCCTGTGGAAAGTTGTTTTGATTTTGACAACATTAAGCAAGTGTCTTCTTGCAAATGAGAGAGGGAATGAGGCAAGACAATTGTGAATGAGAGATGGACAGAGAGGAAGTGCCTGTAGTTGAGTTACATAAAGGTCATAAGAAGCTCTGCAGCTTGCATCAGACAGGGCCACCCCCCCCCCCCCCCCCCCCCTTCACTTCCGCTGCCATCCTCAGATATTCCTCTCCTCTGCCTCTCCAGTTTCAGTTACATCTTTTTGTCATTGCGATCTGTTCATTTTTGCCGTCTCCTATCTGATCCTGAGTTTCCTCTCTCCACATCTTGTTCTCTCAGCCAGTACTGGCATGTCAGCATCTTGTGTCAGCAATGTCTTCTCTTCTCCTCCTCTTCTTCCTCTCTTCTCTTCTCCTCTTTTCTCTTCTCTCTGCTATCTTACGTGAGTCGAGTAATGGAGGGGGTGCCACACAAGACTTTTTTGTAAAATTACTTTCCTGTCCTCTCTCTTTCAAAAACCTATAGTCATCCGTAGTCTGTTATCGTTTTATAACTCTATACTGTTTCCATGGTTGCAAAATTACAGTAATAGACCTCCCTGCTCATAAACAAGTCAACATATTGAAGAGCGAAGGTAAGTGATAATAAGAGAATGCAGAAAGCAAGATAAACTGTGATACAATATGTAATGGAGCCCTTGATGATGTTGCAATATGGATATCATCATGTGATCAAGCATATATATAATGGAGGCGCTGTGCAGTTTTGATCCATCAGTGAGGTTTAGTATTTCTGTTGTTTTAAAGGTGCATAATACGAGATTGAGAGCAGTTTGATTGCCTCTCAATGGCTCTCAACATGAAAACACCTGAGCCGGTGGCTCGTAGGTAATTGTGCTAACAGTAGAAACTGCGCAACGTGCTGACAAAGCTAACAGTTTTTACCTGATGGGGAACCGAAGGGTGGGCGCTACGGTTTCACGGCGATGCTGTCGGTCTGGACGCCGTTATCAGCTGTAACCGCCGTATGATGTGCAGTGCAGAGTAGCGACCGTAGTCAATGGGGCACGCTCACATGCACTAACATTCACTAAAAGCAGGCGCAGCTGGCCCGGCTGCTCAGGTAGACATTACTCCACTATATCTTTAAATAGACAATAGTTGTTTGCTGCAACATTGATGGTCTGAATGCCATCTTTACAACTGCACTTGCTTTTGACTGGTAAACCTCCATAAACAGCTGCAAAAAGATCCCGTGGCACACCAACGACCAAAAAAGTTACAAAATGACACATATGCTGACAATTTAATGACAAGTCTCTCAATTTGTTGATCCTTACTCAGTGTGAAACCTGGGCCTGTTTAGATGAAAGTGAAAAGATAACTTTCGCTGTTTTGCCTCGAGCTCACCGTTTTTTCTTCTGACCACCACTAGGCTTTTCATCTGGGTTAGAATTTTGTCCAGGACCCAGTTCAGAGTGTGCATTTTTCCTTTTCAAATATTTCTCCATCGCTGTTCGTCTCGTCACCGCAACCTCTCCCGCGCATCATTTAATGTCTTAAATCAGGGATTCCCAAAGTGTGGTGGGTGTGCTAGCTGCCTCTAGGGGGTGCGCGAGAGGAAAAATGTAATGGTGTAATAATTAATATTAAATTATAATGAATTATAAAAATTCCCTTTGTAAGATTTAAATTTTAAATTAAAAACTTACAATTTGATAAATAAATGCACTTCAGCTCTTGCCTCCAGACTGTCTTTTACGTACACACTAGCTAGCCTAGCTTGTGTAGCTAACGTCAGCTAACAGTTAACTTCATTCATTCTACAACATTCATACAAATACGCTAAACTGGCTGAAATCAGGGAAACTATCAGTCTAGCTATAGCTATCAGTCATAAAAGAGGAGAGGGACAGAGAGAGAGTGAGGAATCGGAGGCGAGAGAAACGGAGAGGTGCGTTGGGGAGAGACCGGGAGAAGAAATCGAGCAGGAGTCAGAGAAAGATGAGACGGAGGAGACCGAAAAGGAGGAAGGGATACACAGACAAATCGGAAGAACATAGGCCCATCGCGGAGTCAAGGTGAAAAGAGAGGAAACGAGAGTGAGCATCAGACTGGGAAAAAAAAGAGGAAATATGATGAAAATGATCTAGGTCTGGACGTGGATTGGCAATGCAGATTGCCCAAAGCCACTGCGTGGTGTACAGTGAGATTCTGGCTAACAGCTGTCTGAAGCCCTCTTATTTAACTTCGCCACCTGAACACCAAGCATGCCAGTGCAAGTCAAAAGCCCCTTACATTTTTTATATTGAAATTGGAGGAGTTACAAAACAGCCAAAAACAACTGCAGTCTCATTCATGTGTTGGCGCACTACGGGCTTCATATCTGGTCAGTTACAGAAAAGCAAGAAAGTTTCTACCTCACACAATCGCCGAAAACGTGTGCTTGCCAGCTGCCAAAGAGATGGTGGAATGTATGATTGGAGAGAGAGAAGCAAAAAAATTGGACATGATCCCGGTGTCCAACAACACTGTGTCGCGCCGCATCAATGCTTTGTCCGAAGACATCCTGGCTACATTAGTCGGTCGCATCAAGAAGAGTGAGTTTTACTCTCTGCAAGTAGACGAGTCTACAGATGTGGCCAATCTGGCCAATCTTCCGGTGTACGTCCGTTACCTTTTCGAAGGCACGTGCAGGAAGATTTTTTGTTCTGCCGCTATGTCCTGGCCCCACAGTGGTGGAATGAACTTCCCACTGACGTCAGGACAGCGGAGTCGCTGCCCATCTTTCGGCGCAGGCTGAAAACCCACCTCTTCAGGAAGTGCTACCCTGAGCCTTCCACTTAGCGCTTATTGTTTTCATACTAGCTTGTTGCACTTATTGTATTCGTACTACTTATAGCACTAACTGTTTTTCTTGTTTCTGCCCTGTACTTTGGCTCTGAGTTATGCTCTGCTTCATGCTCTTAGATGCTTGTTTGGAAAAGGAAATGTACTTATGACTTCTGGTGACTAGTAGTTCTTTTGATTACCAATGTTGAATGCACTTATTGTAAGTCGCTTTGGATAAAAGCGTCTGCTAAATGACTGTAATGTAATGTAATGTAACGTAATGTAATGTATGGTTAATTGTAAATTAAATGTGATGCGATCTGCCTCTGAGCCTGTGTCCTCGCCATCCTTATTGCTCTTTAAAAGTGAGGCCTTGTGTAACTGAAATTTATTGAAACTTTGTTGCAGTGTTTCAGGGCGTTTTCACACCTGTTGTTTGTTTGCTTTGTTCCGATTCAGGGATTAATATGATACAATGTTGCAGTTGCCCCTTTGTTCGGTTTGTGCTCACACTACAACATTTAACAGCGGACAATTCTCTCATTGGTCTGATTTTTATGCGGCTATAAATAGGCTCTGTTGCTTTTTTTTTTAAGGTGTGGGGGATTGGGGGTGCGTGAATCCGGTCGGCATGTAGAAGGGGGTGCGTGGCCTAAAAAGTTTGGGAACCGCTGTCTTAAATTACAGTTTTTCTTGATTGCTTTGATGCAGCAGTCAACTCAAACTTCACATTTTCAAAACAGTTAACACACAGGCCGAAACAGTGGCACTCATGGTCGAAATGACACATTTTGTTTGCAAAAGGCTCTAACCGTGCCAAAACATTTAAAATATGCAACAAAAGCAAATTTTGCCTTCAAACAACACAACTTGCAAACAAGTGTATGAGCTCTTCCAATCAACCATTACACAGTGGACAACAAAATACAAAATACAGCACTCAGTGCGAATCAGTGCACCATTGCTTGTCATTGTAGCCAATTACTGTACGTAGCTTTCATGCCAGTGCCATTTGTTGTCAAATTTGCCTTCTTGCAAAGAATTGGATCCAGAATCAGAAATGCTTTGATGCAAATTTTATTGATTCCATTGATTCTTTTTTTCAAACTGTGGCTGAAAACTGAAATACTTTAAATATTACACAAAATACATGTAAACCAAAATAAAATCTATTACAGTAAAGAATAAGAAATACCCACGATTGATACTCAGTCTCTTCTGTCTTGACGATGGGGCCACATGGCCTCATCCACATCACATTCAATATCCTCTCTTGCAATGCACCGAGGGAAAAATCTTCTTGCATGCCTTATCCAACCTTGACATTCCTCTGCACCTATTTCTTGGGCAGCAGCAGTCATTGCATTCAGCAAGGGCATCTGCTCATAGGGACGGTGATCATAAACCTTCCACCTCCAAGCACTGAAGAACTCCTCTATGGGATTCAAAAATGGGGAATATGCTGGAAGGAACTGCATCATCATTCGAGGGTGTACTGCAAACCACTCATTGACAAGGCGAGAGTGGTGGAACGCCACATTGTCCCAGATAATGACGAAGAGTGGCATGCCAGGCCTCAACAGCCCTCTCTCCTCAGGTGGGATCAGCCTGTCATGAAGTGCATTCAGGAATATTATGAGGCGCTTGGTGTTGTATGGGCTAATAGTGGGGATATGGCATAGGACACCATCATTGGAGATGGCAGCACACATGGTTATGTTGGCGCCCCTCTGTCCTGGAACTGCGATAGTGGCCCTGTACCCAATGAGGTTCCTTCCACGTCTCCTCACTTTACAGAGATTGAAGCCGGCTTCATCAACATAAATGAAGACATGATGTGGCCCCTCAGCTTCAAGCTCCATTATTCTCTAAGTAAAAAAAGGCAAAATGACAATGAAAAGTGACTCCAGTTGACTCTAACTGCATGATATGACAAGGCATTACAGTATGCTGTAGTAATGTTTCCTTACCTCCACATATTGGCATCTGGCCTCCTTCACAACGTCAGAGTTCCTTTGAAATGGAACTGTATAGAGCTGCTTCATGGCCATATGGTTCCTTCTTAGGATGCGGTCAATGGTGGTCACACTCACATTGTTGATGTTCCTAAACATGCCCTGATCTGCGATCACTGCTGCCCTGATTTCAAGCAGCCTTATGGCATTGTTTGCCACAACCATGTTCACAACAGCTGCCTCCTGCTCAGCACTAAAAGTTCTCCCTCTACCACCAGAGAATAGTAGCCTTTGGATTCTACAAAGAATACATGTAATGGGAGTGAGGAAACAATTACATAAAGTATATCACTGAGGATATTTCTGTATATACTGTACAGCAACATTACCTGTTTTCCTGTCGAAAAATTCTGACAATGGATGCAACAGTGTTTCTGTTTAGCACAGGTTGGACTCTTTGTCCAGCCTCTCTCAGTGAAAGACCATGATTGATAACGTGATCAATAACAGTTGCCTGAATTTCATCAGAAACCTGAGCCCTTCCAACTATACCTCCACCTCGCACTCGGACTCCTCTTCCTCGGACCCCTCTACCTCTTACTCTCACGCTCATCTGCCTTAGACCTCTTCCATCCATGTTGGCAAAGAACAACCCAGACGCTGCACCTTTTAAGGCCTGCAGACTGATTGCTAATTGAAGATTTGTGTGAAGGAGTGTCAAACAGGTGCTTCAGTGATTTCATACTGATGTAGGTAGTTTCTAATAGTTAGGAACAGATGGTTTCTTTTTGGTTCCCATAGCTAAAACAATGGAGTTTGGACTGCTTGGATGACATCCGCGTTAACTGTTCTGCAAAAGGGTGGGGAAAATGTGTCAATCCAATGAGAAAGGGTTAACACATTTGCAAGAGGTGTCTTGTGCTCTGCTGAGACAGTGACGATGAAAACCGAGTGGATCCCAGTTTCTTTAAGCAGGTCAAAGCAATCAAGAAAAACTGTAACAAGGTCATTACTGCGCTACCTACTGCCACCCACTGGCATGGAAGAGTATTTAATTACTTAGCCAGCCACTATATTGCAGGCTCAGAGGCTCAGGCTCAACAATGGCAAGTTATTTGCAGCAACTAAATAATATTTTTTTGGACCGATTAAGTGAAATTGGAGATTTTCCCACGGCACACCTGACGATCTCTTATGGCTCACTGGTGTGCCGCGGCACAGTGGTTGAAAATCACTGATCTAAGCATTATAAAACGTATTTTTCAAGAACTGTTCAAGCTGACGTCATTGCTTCCAATGACAAATACTGGGCATTTATTGTAACTGCAAGATCATCTAAATTTGTCGTCAGGTTATATTTATTCCTGTCATTTGCAAAATCACTTCTCCTTCCCTCCCCGTTACAAATGACATTTCATATCTGCGGTGCATCCACACACACACACCCACACACACACACACACACACACACACACACAAACCTGCAGACTACACACAACAGTCCAGTGGGAATACACTCCAGTTGGCGCTTGTTTAATGCTGACCCAACAGAATATATGTCCGTCCCTCCAGTGTTCCCCCTCACCCTGAGGTCACGCCGCCAACGAATCCCACAATTTGCCACATACATGTACACACAACATATGCTGTATATTCATCAATATCCTGCATCCCTCTGTCTGTCCGTTGACCTACTCAACATCTCCGCTTGTTCGTCTGTTGCCCAGTCAGGTTCCATATACAGTATGCTTTGTGTGTGTTTGTTCATGTGCTGTTCTAGGAATTTTTAACTGAGGTGCACCAGGTGTAGCAAAGGGATCTTTGGAGGTGGCCAAAATGTGATGTCAAATTTGCAATAATATTCTACTAATAATTGGTTGAAACATACATTTATAGGCTACATGAATACATATAATTGTTGGTCATTTTGCAGAACTTTTAAAGTCCAACATTAATGAATGACAAATAAATGGGACCTTTTTTCTGAGCTCATTTACGAAAGTAGTCAGCTGCTATAAGCAAACCACCTAACAAAAATGCATTATGTAAACCCTGGGTTCTAGTTTTTACTCAAAATGAGCTATATAGTATATCAGACATTAAAGTACTTAAGACAATTAGCGTGGACGTTTTGGGATGAATAATAAAAAAACAGGGCTTGACCATGTTTAAGGCTGTTACAGTCATGGACTTTGTTTTACAGAACAAACTGCAAGGTGTTGGGCAATCCCTGTCATGGTACACCAACAGAACACCAATGTACAGGCTTGTTTTAATCTGAGGAGATTAGTATGACTAGATAAATAAAATGCATCATACAGAGTTAGTGTGGATGTGATTTTTGGACAAAGCAATGGATCATGGATCTATGACACATCATTCAAAGAGCAGATGAGGCCTTTTACCAAAACTAATTTTAAATAGTACTACTACTAATATTAATAATATTAATAATAGTCAGATAACTGCATGAAAGCTATACCTCTGCAATAAAGAAATAATCTTATGAGAGATTCTTAACTATAATCACAAAATGTTTAATTCTAAACAAAACTAGGACTGATCAATATATCACTAATCATATTCCTATGTGATCAGTCATGTGTTTGTTTGACCCATCCATCCACCACAACCTCCTCCCTACGCGAACAGAGGGAATGGACAGTTAGAGCAGTTGCTCTGAGCGTCTAATATTACTGCGGATGGTTTTACTTTAGAGCTGAAAGTCAGGTGCGTCTTTAAAGGGTGCCTTGTGCATCCGTATCAGACGTAAAGGGCTGTGACAAAACGTTAGTATTTGACGACCTGGAAAAGAGACCGGGTGGGGGCAGCAAAGCTGACGAGAGCAAAACCTTTTAGAGGCACTGCACTGTAACGTTCCACTGAAAAGTTGAGTCCTGCTGGGCTCCCGGTGTTTGCAAGTTTTTGTCTTGTTGTGGTGTTTCGTTTGATTTGTGATCCGCCGATTAAAAAGGGCACAATCACACAGGCACAACCAAACATGCTGGCCAATCACCCGCAACACAGCAAGGTATAGAAGCAAGTGACATGGCAGACATTTCAGAGTCCTGGCCGCTCCTATAAAACTGTGCATGTTCTCGTGAGACTTTTCTCTCCTCACCTCTCAAAGCCCTGCAAATTCAGTCTCCATGGAAACAGGGGGGAAGGAGAGGGAGGGGATGATGTTGACTTCCTGATACCTTCTGTCCCATGGGACACCAACTGTCAGCAACTCCATATGTGTGTTTATGGCTGTGCGCATGTTTTTTTATCACATGTGATTAATAGGATGTATAATCTTAGCCTGGCCAACATGAGTCTTGAAATCATAATATTAGGTGCAAGTAGCTATGAAAGTGACAATTTGACACTTTAAAGCTCAGGCTATTTCTTTCTGTGTGTGTATTCGTTTGGCTGTGAAGCTCTAACCTGGATGGCTGCTTCTGATCGACTGCCAAGGCTGAGCAGCTCAGTGTGTTAGTGGGTCTGGCTGAAGGACTACGTGGAGGAATCCCCTGTTCACTGGGACAGGATGATGAAAGCAGTGATGGACCAGTAGAGAACAAACAGGAATTAGTAACTAAACTGTACTGGATGTACTACATGTTTCATCCTCTGTTTGCAATGTCCCTTCACCACGGAAGAGTAGTTGAATAATTAAATTTGTAGAGCAATTCTGCAATGCAACTAAAGGTACAAAAACAAATCACAGCTAACCTCAAGTACAAACAACCAGTCAGGCACTTTGGCTTCAATAAAGATGATAGAAAAACACAATGAGTACTAAGAGGTGAGTACTTAGCTTATGCACAGGTGTATTTAAAAAATAGATTAGTATAAATAGTATTACAGGGGGAAGAATTATTTATCATCAATTAATTGCCTTATTATTTTCTCAACCATTTAGTCGCTATAAAATGCTGGAAGATAATGAAAAATTACCTCCCTAGTTTCCAAGAGTCCAAGGTGACTTGTTTTGTCTTAGCCCAGAACATTTTATATTTGAGATTGTCAAAATACATTATAGATTTTTTTCT